>NC_089224.1:79909052-80121552 GCF_963924675.1 Phocoena phocoena | reverse complement strand
AACAAAAGTACTCCACATCATTCTCAAAGCTGCTATACCCTTCTTCAGTTTACTCAAGCTTACTTGATTCTTTTTTTCAACAATGTTTAAACAATAATAACAACCCCAGCTTCCTTACTAGCCTTTCCCTCTTGCCTTTCTTTCGTATAGAACCAGAGATCTATCACCTGAAGGCCGGGAAAGTGCGTAGCAGAAACGAGAAACTTTGGAGGGATAGATCCCTATAATTTTGATAACCTATCTGGCCACTTTAGTAGTGAGTATATAATCCATGTACACAGGTCAAGAGAGAGGTCTTATTTCTGGCTCTCTGGCATCTTAACTCCCTCTTTCTATAACTTTCAGCACACTCAGATCTCCCATTTTTAAACAAGCAAACAAAACTTCCCCTGAAAAACAATTAAAACTCTATGCTGATGACACCCTTTAATTATAACTGCTAGGAGCTGATTTCATTACCCCTTTGGTATTGGTACTTATGTTCTGAGTAACTGTAAACTAGTTCTCAAAGGTGCTATACCACCCTGTTTCCTTAAGCTCACTAGCAGGCACCAGAAGTTTTAAACCAGATTAGTAAGTGATAAACTAAAGGTAAAATAATTTTAAAATGAAAATTTAGACTTTCTTTATAAACCAATTATACAAAGTCCATCACAAACAACAGATACATAGAAGAGCAAACTGGTTCAAATCACTGAAAATAATCCTAATTCATCTTAGCCAACTACATTATACTCCTTTTATTTATAATCATGCCCTGTCATTCAGTTCTAGTTCTCTGATTCTCACAGAATTCTCCTGGGAAAATTTTCTTTTCATCTTCTCCCAAGAATCTTATAGCATCCAGGATATGTCAGGTATATGAGTAATCACCTTTAGGTCCAAAGTTGTGCTGAGACTGTACTAATTTTACCCCCAGAAGCTTTTTTTTAAAATAATAAAATAACATTAAATATTATTAAAGTAATACATATTCATTGTAAGAATAGAAAATACAAAAGCCACCTGAGATAATTACCATCTGAGATAATTGCAAACATTTCAGAATATTTCACTCCAAACTTTTTTCTATATATAAGCAATAAAAAATTGAAACCAAAATTTAAGAAACAATACCATTTACAAGAAAATGAAATACTTAGGTATAAACCTAAATATGAGGGGATTTGTATATACTGAAAACTACAAAACTCTGACAAGAGAAACTACAGATCTAAATAAATGGAGAGATATACTATGTTCATGGATTGGAAGACTCAAAATAGTGGAGTCAATTCTCCTCACAGTGATCTACACAGACTGAACACAATATCAATCCAAGTCCCATCAAGATTTTTTGTAGGTATAGACAACTCATTGTAAAACTTAAATGGAAAGGGAAAAGAACAAGAATAGCTACAGTAATTTCATAAAAGAAGAGCAAAGTTTAAGAAATCAAACTACCCGATTTTAACACTTACTATAAAGCTACAGAAATCAAGAGAGTATGGTATTGGTGATGGGACAGGTACCTAAATCAGTGCAACAGAACAGAGAGTCCAGAAATCAGTTCACACAAACGTGGTCATTTAATCTTTGAAAAAGATACAAAAGCAATTCAATGGAGAAAGAACAGTCTTTTCAAAACAAATAGCAAACAATTGATCACCCAAGGGTAAAAAAATTAACATTGATCTAAACCTCATACTTTATGCAAACATGAACTCAAAATGGATCATAGATCTGAATATAAAACATGGAACTGTTTGAAAGAATACACAGGAGAAAATCTTTGCTAATTGCAGTTGGGTAACAAGTTCTTGGAAACGGCCCCAAAAGCCTGATCCATATAAGAAAAAACTGATATATTGGATTTCACCAAATTTTAAAACTTCTGCTCTGCCAAACAAACAAACAAACAAACAAAACAAACTGTCAAGAGAATAATAAAAAGACAAGTAATAGACTGGGAGAAAATTTATGGAAATCACATATCCAATGAAAGACATATCCTAAATATTGAAAAAAACCCTCTCAAAACCCAACAATCAGAAATAGACACTCTAATTAAAAGTTAGGAAAATATCTGGACAATTTATCAAAGAGGATATAAGGATGGCAAATAAACATATAAAAGGATATTCAATATTGTTAGCCATTAGGCAAATGCAAACTAAAATCACAAAGAGATAGGTACTACACAACCATTAGAATGGGCAAAATAAAAAAGGCTGACAATAACAAATGCTGGTGAGGATACAGAGCAGTTAGAACTCTCATCTTCCTGAGAGTCTCATTTTGCTGGTGGGAATGCAAAACGGTATGCATACTCTGGAGAACAATATGGCTGTTTCTTATAAAGTTAAACATACAGTTATCATAGGATCTGTAATCTCCACCTGGAAATTTACTCCAGAGGAATGAAAACTATGTTCACACAAAGACTGTATACAAATATTCATAGCAGATTTATTTGTAATAGTCAAAAGCTATACATAACCCAAATGTGCCTCAATGGATAAACAAACTGTAGTACATCCATAAAATGGAATACTACAAAGGAACAAACTACTGATACATACAACAACTCATATGAGTCTTCAAAATATTACGTGAAAGAAGCTGGTCTCAAAAGTTTACAACGGTATGATTCCATTTACATGGCATTCTCGAAAGGACAAAACTATAGTAATAGAGAACAGATTAACGGTTGCTAGAAGTTAAGGATGAGGGGAGAGTGACTATAAAGCATGAGGGAGTTTTTCAGGGTGGTAAAACTCTTCTGTATCCTGGTTGTGATGGTGTTTACATAAATCTATACATATTCATAAATTGAACATCAAAAGAAAAAAGAGTCAATTTATTATTAAAGAAAAAAAATGAATATAGGCTTAGACTGCATACCACACTATTCCTAAAATGTTTATAAGCAGCAATAGAATAATGCACATTATATTTCAAGGTAAAAAGTTATAAAATGAATATATGCTCATTACAAAAACAGAAAATAAAGACCAACAGAAATTTTAAAAACCTTTATAATTCTTGATATAACTATAGTAAGCAGTTTGGAATACTTCATTTCAAACTTTTTCTATGCAAATCTATATACACATATAAATATGTATATTTATACAGAAATTGGATATTTCATAACTTTTGAAATTTACACATTTCATTTAACATACTAGTAACTTCTTTATATTTCAATACTCATTTCCACATCATATTTTAAATGCCTAAGGTTATTCCATTATATGGGACATACTGTTAAGTCACTTAAGTTGGCCCTGAAGTTAAATATTTGAGTTGCTTCTAATTTTCATTATTATAAACAACTCTGAGGTGAACATTCTTATAGCTGTATCTTTGCAAACATCTATCACTTAAACTCCAGAAAGGTTCTTCAAATGTACTTTCTCAGCACAACCTAACACTGAATATCATTATTATTGAGACATTTTTTTCTTCCTACTAATTTGTAAGAGCATTTTATATATTATAGGTAATTATCCCATGACATATTTTATAAAAATCTTTTTCAAGCTGTGGTTTGTCATTTAACTTCATTAAAGGTCTCTTTGGATAAACTTCTTTTTAAAAAAGTTAAATCTATTCTCTTAAATCTATCTTCTATTTCTTTTATGGTTTCTGATACTGGTGTCTTTGTTTTCTAGTAGGAGCATTTAATATTTATTTATTGTGATAATTGATATATTTGGTCCTAATTTTGTTCTCATCCTTCTTGTTTTTTATATTCTTATTGTTTCCAATTTCCCCTATTGTTTGCTATATTAAGTTTCCTTTGCCTTATTTTATTTTATTTATTTATTTTTTGTAGTACGCGGGCCTCTCACTGTTGTGGCCTCTCCCGTTGCGGAGCACAGGCTCCGGACGCGCAGGCTCAGTGGCCATGGCTCACGGGCCCAGCCGCTCCGCGGCATGTGGGATCTTCCCGGACCGGGGCACAAACCCGCTTCCCCTGCATTGGCAGGCGGACTCTCAACCACTGCGCCACCAGGGAAGCCCATCCTTTGCCTTATTTTAAATTAGTAACCTAAAAGTTACATGGCCTATTTTCTCTTTTTTTAGTTGAAACAAACTTTTATTTTATTGGAATTATCTATGATCCACATTATTATAGATTTTAAATTTTTTAAAGAATTTTTTTCTAAAATTAGTATTAAGTTTAAAAGCAGATTAAGAGGAAGTATTCAGACACGTACTGTATGCTTTCCTGATTTCACTGTTCATTGCTGCTAATTTTATTCTCTGACTTTTCCAATAAATTTATAAATGCACAACAGCTTGGCTGTGTCATCTATTTTTCTTTGAATGCTCTAGCCTCCAGAGATTTCTCCGCTGCCTTCTGGAATTTAGTATTGCACAGGAGAAGTTTGATGAAAATTTGATTGTGTGTATGTGTAATGTATATTTTTGTTTGCATGATTTTTTGTTTGCATGATTTTTGTTTGTTTGATATCCAGAAATTTCACTAGGATATGTCTAGATGTAGGCCTTTTTTCTCCCTCATACTGAGTGTGTGCTCTTTTGATCAGGATTTCCTTTGATCATTTTGCTTTGGATTGCTTCTCTATCTTCTCTATCCACACTGTGAAGAATGAATTAGGATTTTCTCAGTTTCCTATTTCCTGTAGTGACTTTATCTCATTTAGGGTTATCTCTGATTCCATTTTTACTCTACCATTTCTTCACATATGCCTGTAACTATTTTTTATTGCTTCATTAAAAAAAAAAAAAGAAGAAAAGAAAATGAAAAAAAAAAGGAAAAAAAGGAGGCTTATGTGAATCTCGCCAGTATTGGGAACTGGGGTGGTATCTGCCAAGGACTGCACAGGTCTCCGATCAACTTATTCATGGAAAAGTTTAGATGTGATCAAGTTTTAGTTTTCTCAATCAGATGTCTGGCTTGTTTGTGAGGAACAGGGAAGGAATTATAATTATAGAGGGATCTGCAAAGTAGGGATGTTTTATTACACTGAAAATCATCTACTCCATTAAAAGACCATTCATTTTGTCCCAGATTTTTATAAATGTACCAAGAGTTCTGTATAAGCATCCCTAAACCAGGTAAGGCAATTTACATGTTACAATTTGTAAATCTAAGGTGTATGGCTGAGCTGTGTTACTTTGATAGAGTTATATACTGTAATATGATTGTCAAGGAAGCAATATTTATCATATTACATCATTATAGTACAGTATTATAGACTATATTCATTATATTGTGCTTTACTTACTGCTAGTTACAAGTTTGTACCCTCAAACACCATCAATATTATCCCCTCACTCCAATATCGTAGTAACTACCATTTTACTAGGTTTTTTTTTTTACAGGTTTAAGTTTTTTTTTTAGATTCCACATTTAAGTGATATCATACAGTACTTATCTTTGTCTGACTTGTCTTGCTTAGCATAATATGCTCAAGGTACATCCACGTTGTCACAAATGGCAGGATATCCTTCTTTCTCATGGCTGAATAATATCCCATTGGATATATATATTACATCTTTTTTATCTATTCATCCACTGATGAGCATTTGAGTTGCTTCCATATCTTGGCTATTGTGAATAGTTCTGCAATAAACATGGGTGTGCTATCTTTTCAAAACCCTGATTTCATTTCTTTTGGGTATATACTCAGAAGTGGGAACTGCTGGATCATATGGTAGATCTATTTTGAATTTTTCGAGGAATCTCTGTATTGTTTTCCATAGTGGTTGGACTAATTTACATTCCCACCAACAGTGTGTAAGGGGTTCCGTTTTCACCACATCCTCACAAGCACTTGTTTTCTTGATAGCCAGTCTAACAGTTGTGAGGTGTTATCTTAAAATATTAGCAAACCAGGATTTCCCTGGTGGCGCAGTGGTTAAGAATCCATCTGCCAATGCAGGGGACACAGGTTCGAGCCCTGGTCCAGGAAGATCCCACATGCTGCAACTAAGCCCATGCGCCACAACTACTGAGCCTGCGCTCTAGAGCCCACGAGCCAGAAATACTGAGCCTGCGCTCTAGAGCCCACGAGCCACAACTACCGAAGCCCGCATGCCTAGAGCCCGTGCTCTGCAACAAAAGAAGCCACCGCAATGAGAAGCCCGCGCACTGCAACTAGAGAAAAGCCCACATGCAGAAACAAAGACCCAATGCAGCCCAAAATAAATAAATAAATTTTTAAAAAGAACAATTAAAAGGACTGTACACCATGGCCATGTGTGATTTATACGTGGATGCAAGAATGTTTCAATAGACGCAAATTAATAAGTGTAATTCATTACATACCTCAACATAATAAAGGCTATATACAATAAACCCACTGCTAACATTATAATCAATGAAGAAAAACTGAAAGGGTTTCTTCTGAGATCAGCTACAAGACAAAGTTGCCCACTCTCACCACTCCTATTCACTGTAATAGTTGTCCCTTGGTATCTGTGGGGGATTGGTTCCAGGAGCTCCTGCGGGTGTTAAAATCCTTGGCATCCTTGGATGCTCAAGTCCCTTGTATAAAATGGTATAGTTCAATGCATACAGCTGGCCCTTTGTATCCAAAGATGTGAAACCCGTGGATACGGAGGGCTGACTGTACTGGAAGTCCTACCTAGGGCAATTAGGCAAGACAGAAATAAAAGGCATCCAAATTGGGAAGAAAGAAGTAAAACTGTCACTATTTGCTGACAATATGATCTTATATAAAGAAAATCCCAAACAGTTAATCAAAAACTCTTGGAACTAATCAATGATTTCAGTAAAGTGGCAGGTTACAAAATCAACTTACATAAAACAGTAGCATTCCTTTACACTAATGATGAAGCATCAAAACAAGAAACAAAGAAAACTATCCCATTCATAATAGCATCAAAAACAACAAAATACTTAGGGATAAATTTAGCCAAGGAAGTGAAAAATCTGTACAATGAAAACGATAAGACTTTGCTGAAAGAAATAAGAAGACACAAACAAATGCAGACATCCATGTTCATGGATCAAAGAGTGCTATCTTTTTAACGATGAGTAAGCTAAGAAAGATAGATGTCCATAATTAAGACTTTGAATACTTTTAGAGGTTGAAAATCTTTTCCAGTTGCTGTATTTTCCTTCATTATGTACTATTTGAGGGAGATGATCAGAACCCAATCAAAAAGCTGTATGGAATTTTAAAATATATATTTTATTTATTTATTTATATATATATTATATATATATATTATATATATTTATAATTATGTATGGGAGTTGACCTTAGCCTGTAATGCTTAGTAAACAAAACTTTTAGCCTTCCAGGTGTTAATGAGGATCTGACTTCCTTAATTTCACTCTCCAAATTCATAACTTAGATAACTATGTCTCAGAATTTGTCCTTATTATTGGATTTAAAAGTTAAATTTAAGTCCAAGGTGAGGAGTATAATGATAGAATGAGTCAGAAATTTAACAAAATTCCCAGTGGCCTGCTGCTCTATTTATCAAAAACTCATGTCTTCCCAATGTGACTGCACTGAAGATTAGGTTCATTCCTAAGCCAAATAAAATTCTCAATAAAATACTAAAGTTTATTTATCCTTTCATTTTTAGAGCTGCTTGTTTTATAGACTGTTCAGGGACAATCTTTCTCCTCTTTTTGTGTAAGTTAGGGGTCTAGAAACGGAACCATCTCTATCCTCTACAAACTTATTCTTAAAGCTTCTATAAAGAAAACATAAACCTGCTCTCCACCGGCTAGTTCTACTGAAAGTGACTAATACTAGGCCATGAGGCATGTGCTATAGGGAAACTTGGGGAGGCTGGTGGAATTCATCAGGTTAGTCAGAGATGACTAGAAAGGATACCATTCAGTTGAATTTCAAAGTAAAGACTGGTCTCTTCTTCACGCTTTGTACTAAATTACATACCGTCAGTTAAAAATGTAGAACTTTTTCCCTGCTAAGGTTATTTCCAAAAGGTTAAACACATTTTTAACCACGAAAAGTTTCAGATATTCATTTCTTAGGTAGTTTGGGAACAGTTCCAATATATTATTAATGACTAATTCTGGGATTTACTCCCTGAACAATGAACACATATGAATTTTCACTAACATCATGAATTCTGCAAAGACCCATCAAGAGAATGAGACCTCTAACATAGAAGTCTACACTTAACTTCCTTGGGGGCGTATTCTGGTCTCCCAGGTGAAATAAGTATCTTATAAGCCTATTCAACAATTATTTTTCTATTAAGCAAATCAATCAATCCCAGCCATGACCTCTTCCTTCAACATTATGTTTTAAATAATGAAATATCGTGAAAAATGAGAGTAACAAAGTATATCTAACCTGATTTTCTTTATTCTCAAAAGTTGGTTCAATGCTCAGGTGTCAGCAGAACTACATTTTAAACTAAGTATTCATATCAATCTATTACAATGATATACCTTTGATATTTTAGTTTTTTCAGAGATAATCTTTTTTTCAAAATTATTCCCTTCCTTCTTCAGCATTGTGCTTTTATCCAAATTATTTTGTGGTACCTTGAAAAACTTTTAAAAGTTTTTTTTTGGGGGGAGAGGGCACATTTATTACACTTATTTTTTACTCATCTACTCTTATTTAGGCATTTTCATTTTCTTAAGGAGATCTAATGTAAGTCAGTGGTTTGTCCTTACTTCAATCAAGTTCAGCAGGAAAATGTTTGTCTATGATTCTTTGAATTATAAAAGGTTATCATAATCTGAGTTTTATATTTTCTTTTCTCGAATTTGTCCTTTCAAGCCAATGAAGAAGATACAGTATATTCCATCACAAAATGATAGATGAGATTTTTCCATATGAAAGCTGAGGGCTGACAGACCAAAAACACAGGACTGCATCAATACCTGTAATATTGGTTTAAAAAGGAGACACTGAAGAAAATCATTTGACAGTAATGCAAATGTTTTTTAAAACACTAGGATTACTAAAGATAGTGAAAGGGAAATATAGAAAAAGGATTTCTTTTGCCTTAGAAACTTCATTTTATTTTACACATATTGTAGATATTATACCTTTTAGAAAGCCTGTTGAAACTTGATTTGAAACATTATTCATAGATGTTTATCTCTTAATGAGTCAAGCTGAGAATGTCCAAGTCTATACATTTAAGTGCAGGATTGGACAACCTTCAGAACCATTTGACTAGAGCATGAGTAGGTAAGTGAAGTCTATGGTCTCTAATTCATTCACATTTACTTACTCAATAATCCCATTATACATATATATTTAGGAGTCCACTGAGCTCCTACATGGGTAAGGCACTGTTCTAGAAGCTGGAGATACAGCAGTGAATGTATCTGAAAACAGACATGGAACTTATATTCTAATTAGAGGGGAGAGAAAAATATACAGAATGTAAGATATAAGTGTTATAGAGAAAAAGCAGGGAAGAAGGGCAGGGAATGCTGGAGGTTTTAACTAGGGTGGTTAGGGAAGGGCTCTCTAAGAAGGGGACATTTGAACAGAGACATGAAAGAGATGAGGGAGTGAGTCACTGTGGATAACTGGGGGCAGAGTATTCCCAGCAGAGGGAACAGCAGGTAGAGGGAAAACATGTTTGGTCTTTCTAACAGCAGTAAGGAGACCAGGTGGAGTAAGCAACAGGGATGTAGGCAACAGGGATGTCTATAAAGGAGATGTTGTCAAGAAGCCAGACCACATGTGGCCTTGTTGGTGACTGTAAAGACTTTTAGCTTTTACTCTGAGGGAGATGCAAAGTCTTATTTGAGGATTTTAGACAGAGAAGTGATGTAATCTGGGTTATGTTTAAAAAGGACTACCCAGTCAGCTGCTGAAAACAGACTATAAAGGGCCAAGGAGGCAGGGAAATGGTTTAGGAAGCTGTTAGAATAATCCAGGCAGTAGATGCTCATAGCTTGTGCCAGGGTGATAGTGGTAGAAATGAGGAGAAGTGGTTAGGTTACAAATTATACTCTGAATCATTCTTTCCAGGGTTAAAACAATGTATTAAATTATGATATATTTACTATCACATCAAAAAGAATAGAATATCTAGGAATAAACCTACCTAAGGAGGCAAAAGATGGGTACTCAGAAAACTATAAGATACTGATGCAAGAAATAAGAGATGCCACAAAGAGATGGTGAGATATACCATGTTCTTGGATTGGAAGAATCAATATTGTCAAAATGACTATACTACCTAGAGTAATCTACAGATTCAATGCAATCCCTATCAAATTACCAATACCATTTTTCACAAGATTAGAACAAAAAATTTTACAATTTGTATGGAAACACAAAAGACCCTGAATAGCCAAAGCAATCTTAAGAAAGAAGAATGGAGCTGGCGGAATCAGGCACCCGGACTTCAGACTATACTACAAAGTTACAGTAATCAAAACGGTATGGTACTGGCACAAAAACAGAAATATAGATCAATGGAACAGAATAGAAGGTCCAGAGATAAACCCATGCACCTATGGGCACCTAATCTATGACAAAGGAGGCAAGGATATACAATGGAGAAAAGACAGTGTCTTCAATAAGTGGCACTGGGAAAACTGGACAGGTACATGTAAAGGAATGAAATTAGAACATTCTCTAACACCATACACAAAAATACACTCAAAATGGATTAAAGACCTGAATGTAAGACCAGATACTATAAAACTCTTAGAGGAAAACATAGGCAGAATACTCTCTGACATAAATCACAGCAAGATCTTTTTTGATCCACCTCCTAGAGTAAAGAAAATAAACAAATGGGACCTAATTAAACTTAAAAGCTCTTGCACACCAAAGGAAACCATAAACAAAACGAAAAGACAACCCACAGAATGGGAGAAAATATTTGCAAATGAAGTGACCGACAAGGGATTAATCTCCAAAATATACAAACAGCTCATGCAGCTCAATATCAAAAAAAACCCCAACCCAATCAAAAAATGGGCAGAAGAGCTAAATAGACATTTCTCCAAAGAAGACATACAGATGGCCAAGAGACACATGAAAAGATGCTCAATATCATTTATTATCAGAAAAATGCAAATCAAAACTACAATGAAGTATCACCTCACACCAGTCAGATGGCCATCATCAAAAAATCTACAAACAATAAATGCTGGAGAGGGTGTGAAGAAAAGGGAACCCTCTTACACTGTTGATGGGAATGTAAATTGGTACAGCCACTATGGAGAACAGTATGGAGGCTCCTTAAAAAACTAAAAATAATAGAGCTACCATATGATCCAGCAATCGCACTCCTGGGCACACATCTGGAGAAAACCATAATTTGGAAGGATTCACTGCAGCACTATTTACAATAGCCAGGACATAGAAGCAACCTAAATGTCCACTGACGGATGAATGGATAAAGAGGATGTGGCACATATATACAATGGAATATTACTCAGCCATAAAAAAGAATGAAATAATGTCATTTGCAGTGACATGGATGGACCTAGAGATTATCATACAGAGTGAAGTCAGACAGAGAAGACAAATATCATATGATATTACTTATATGTGGAATCTAAAAAACGGTACAAATGAACTTACTTACAAAACGGAAATAGAGTCACAGATATAGAAAACAAACTTATGGTTACCAAGAGGGAAGGTGGGGGGATAAACTGGGAGATTGGGATTGACATATACACACTACTATATATAAAATAGATAATAAGGACCTACTGTATAGCACAGGAAACTCTACTCAATACTCTTTAATGACCTATATGGGAAAAGAATCTAAGAAAGAGTGGATATATGTATATATGTGTATAACTGATTCACTTCGCTATACAGCAGAAACTAACATAACATTGTAAATCAACTATACTCCAATAAACATTAATTAAAAAAAAAAAAGAAAAGTGACTTTCCATGAGAGGAAAAGATATAGAGTTAGAAAGGAAAAACAGTCCAGAAATGGCTAGTGATTTTCTTCCTTATTTTGTCCTGTCTTCAAACATAAGAGCAAGTAGGCAAGCAAACAAATGCTCAGAAAATACTGACCCTCATGTATGTCTCAAGTCCATATGATTACAGGAAAACTCACTTACCTGGATTGAGAATTCCTATGGCATTACTTTGCAGCTGATATTTCCAAAGACAGGTGACATGTTATTATAGGCAGAGTTACTTGGCTCCCTCCTATGGTCTAGGTCATTTTCTACACTTTCCAGGTATGTATTATTTGCAAGTCACAAAGCTTAGTCTTCTGATACTCTCTTATTTAATTTTCACCATTCTTGATGCATCTCCAACACATCACTTTTTACATTCTTTTACACATCTGCTTTTCTTTTTTATTTATTTATTTATTTATTTATTTATTTTGCAGTACGCGGGCCTCTCACTACTGTGGCCTCTCCTGTTGTGGAGCACAGGCTCCGGACGCGCAGGCTCAGCGGCCATGGCTCACGGGCCCAGCCACTCCGCGGCATATGGGATCTTCCTGGACCAGGGCACGAACCCATGTCCCCTGCATCGGCAGGCAGACTCTCAACCACTGTGCCACCAGGGAAGCCCCCTACATCTGCCTTTCTTACTATACTCTGAGTTCCACAAAGGCGGGGACCATATCTTATTCATCTTTATCTCTTTAGTACTTGGATTACTGCCTAGCATGTAGTAGGCAACCAACAAATTTTTGATAAATATAGAAAGTTTATTTGGATGGTGGAACAGTGGAGATGTTTTTGAACAAAGGCAGAACTAATAATTATTAAACAAAACCAAATATTTGAATTAAGGAAGTCTTTAAGTCAAATCTTGGCTTAATTATTCAGCTCAACAATTGTGTTCCAGCCAGTCTTATTTCTGGCCAGTAATATCTCAATAAGACTGTGAAAAGGATAAGAGGTGATACTTGTACTAGGTACTCTGCATTTCGTGCTGGAAATCCCCGTGATTAAACTAAACTTAAAAAAAAAAATCACCAAAATTAAACTAAAAAAATACTAGTTTTCAGTTTTATGTATATATTTGTTGAGGAGACATTCACTGGGCACTAATGTCTATGCGAAAGCCTACACAGCTTATATTGAGTTCTCATTTTTAAAATAAACTTTCGAGTTGCTAAAAATATTTTAGTATACAGTGATACTTAAGAGATTCTTTTTTATAGAATCAAATATTTAAAGAAAGGAATCAAGTGAAATATATCCTATGGATTATTTTCTCCCACTACATTTAAAAATCTGACTTAAAGGAGTGACTCAAGTGCTGAATGCCCCACAAATAGATGGCATTTTATTCTTATAAATGATGGTTAAAGGAGTTATTTAGTATGAATTGGGATAGAAGACTGAGCAGGAAATTTGAGAAAAAACTGCTGGAGAAAGGAAGAAAATTCACGTTCAGGTTGCAATTATATCTGATGCTGATTAACTCAGTCATTATGCTTTAATGTAAAAGGGTGACAATCTCAACAACAGAGACTGCCAAGGCTGAGATGGTCTTTTGTGAGAAGCACAGTTCTATGGTATCACAGACTTGGTTCTGTGGCTGAAAATTAACAGTCTACAATGCTTTGCTGATCCTCAGAAATTCTTTGAAGAGCTGAAAACTTTTAAAATAAATTATTTTTATTTGGAAAATATTTTTCTTCATCTATTTTATAATGTATTGATATTTTAATTATCATAAGTTTATTATCAAAGTTGTTTATTAGATCCACAATATCTGCAGGTTTAAGACAGAAACTTGAAAGGATCTTCTGAGAAGGAGTTAAACTGACAATGTCTAGACTGTCAGTAAGTCAGTAAGTGAACTTTCTCTATGTACATTCATGAGTCAGTAAGTGAACTTTCTCTATGTACATTCATGAAGTACAGCATCATTTTAACTTTGAGACCTTGGGTAAACCCTAAGCTTACAATGTCCTGGTTTTCTCTTTTGTAAAATGGTATTAATAATAAATAGTATCTATCTCATATGATGGTAATGAGGATTACATAAATGACTCTGGTGCAATCACAAAAATCTACTGAGCACCTACTAAGCACTGAGGATACAGCAGTGAACAAAGCACTCCCACTCCCCCTTAATAGGTAATGAACTTAGCATAGTACTTAAAACACTGTAAATACTCAACTAATTATAGCTATTATTATCTTGGTAATGTCAGATATAGCCCACAGAATGGGACTGTGTGTGCAAGATAAATGTGTATAGACAGTTTAAGATTCTTGGTTTATTTAAAAGCTATCAGCAAGAGGAGAGAATCTGTGGTAGATTCAAAATTGGGATTCTTTACATACTTCAGATTCTCTTCCTTTGGGAGGTACCAGTGATCCAGGTAGACTTTAGTAGGCCTTGAGTCATCTGTCTATCCTTTACACTGCAAAACTCTGGAATTTCACCCAAATACTTTTACATAGTAGTTAACAAATAAAGAGCTTTCCAAGCTGAGTTCAGGAGTCATTATAGCAAGAATGTGAGTATGACTCATGAGTTTTCATTACTAATTCTCTTTGCACATTTAACTGGTACTCTGGCATTACAGAGATTCTGGTGTGGCTATAGGGATGTATAAAGCAAAAATGGAAGTTTCTTGATCTCCTTAATTTATAAGAGGTTAGGGCATCTATAGTTACCCAGGGCTTCATAAATCCCAGTAGGTGAGAAGATGAAAATGACAAAGAAGGGTGGAGAACAGTATTGTCAGAGGGTTTTAGCTTCAAATGAGTCAAGGATACCTAAACAAAGAGGGAGGAGAAATGATTTAGAAGCAGTCATGGCAGGTGAGAAAGAGGCTGATCCTAATCAACCTAAGTCAGAGGTATGTGGGTCAAGAGAGAATGAGCAGCAAGCATTTGAGAAGGTTGCAAGGGAAACAATATTTTCTGTGGAGGACCAGGTTTCAAGACAGATTTAAAGCATGTGTGGGAATAGCTGAATAGTCCCAGCAACCAGGGGCCAGAATGAAACTGCTCCCAAGTGAATCCTCATGAAGACCTTCTGGGATGGTGGAAGGACTTCAAGTTTCTTCAGAAGGAGTCAGTGGAGCCCAGGTTGGATTGGGCTCCAAGGGAATTCTATACCAGGTGGGCAGGCTGAGAAAAGATCAATTCATGTCCAGAACTTTCATCATGTAATTAAAAAAAAAACAAAAAAAAACCCAACGGTAGGTCTTGGTAGATTTAGGAGAAAGGGTGATGCCTTCTCTGAAGTCAGCCACAGTCTAACCCTATCTTAAAAACTTATATTCACTGGGGTTATTAATCCTCAAGGCCATTTTAAATGAAGAGTTTAACATACATTAGAGGCCAAACTTAAGAAGTTAAGCAGAATGAGCTATAGATTTAATTCACAGCTAATTATATAACCTTTTACAAACCATTCTTAACTGTTCTGTACTATAGTTTCTTATTTCAAAAAACCTGCTCATGACAATGTCTGAGCCTCTTCTGTTATCACACGCAAATTAGACCATACCTATAAGAGTCCTTTGGAAGAAAGAAGTTAAAAAATATGCTTTTAAACCTAACGTCCAAACTAGAAAATCTTTCTAAGAAATTATAATTGACAACTCAATGCAGAGAACAACAGAATAAAACTAAGAAAACTTAGAATTTACTATTTTTAAAACTTAGTAAATATTGAAATATAAGTTTAAACTACTTTGGAATGAAACGACAACTTCTATCTCTATAACTTGTCTTAAGACTCATATTCAACCTCACTAGGGGCCTAAGAAATAGAAATTAAAACAGTAAGATACCATTTTCTCCTTATCTGATGGGACAAAAATTTTAAAGATTGATTACAGCTAGGGTTCAGAGTACTCTTAAACACTGCTAGCAAGTGGATACACTGGTACAATCTTTCAGAACAATCTGACAATATTTATCCAGAGATAAATGTACATATTCTTTAATTACACAATTCCATTTAGAATATGACTTACCAAAATACTCTTACATGTATGCAGATATATAAAAAGGTGTTTACAGCAGCAATGTTTGCTTAAAAAAAAAATGAGTAACAGTATAAATCTAAATGTATTGGCAGAGAAATGGCTGGGTAAATTGGTAAAAATGGAATAAAAGTTAGCCATGAGAAAGGTAGTCTTTATGAGCTGACAGACACATTCATAAAGAATTAAGTGGAAAAAAAATTAACTTATAGGACAGTGATCCTATTTTGATTTGTTTATAAAGATCCTTTAAAAACTACAATCAATAATTCTTTTATTATTTACACAAGAAACCCATATACCAAATATTCATATTCTAGTTTGTCTTAATCTGAAATTCATCCCAAAAGAAAGTCATATTAATTTTTTAAGCAAAAGGCTCTAGGTACAATTCAATATAAGAAAAATTTTAAAAATATTTGTGCTTTGTATCATGTCTTTGGGAAGCACAAATTAAAGGGAAAAAATTCTTACTTTTTTTTAGATACTGACTTCTATAAGCCCTTCTGGTTGAAACTGTGACTAAAACCCCACAGACATTTATAATATGATGCAAAATGACGTCTAAAATAACAATGTTTTAAAATTTAACATGCTACAAGTAACTGAAATGTCTTCTAAGTTACTTTTGTCTTCTTAAATCTAAAGAAAGATCTAAGATAAGCATATTTAAAGTATTGGTGGCTTGTCCTTCTTGCATGAGAATATTATACCACCAAGAGCCACTAATAAGCAGCATCAAGGCAGGCTTCATATAGACCTTTGTATACAACTGTTAAGTGTTTATATATATATTTTCATCTAACTATGAATGAATAAGTACACAAATTTTACATGTTATTTATTACATACCTCTTTAATTACAACCTGTACTTTGGCAAGCACATTAAGCCAAGGAAGCCAGCACAGGTTTACAAGATTTATTGATGCTGCCTCCTGATGAACCCATTCAGTAGGATCCCTATCCTGAGATATTAGAGCACTGATTTACATGATCAGTGGCCAAAGGGACATGACTATCATTATACACAGTGCATAGTAAACATGCTTTTAAGTAGGCTGGCAGATGGTTACAGATTGGCACAATGCCCCCAAAGTCCAACAAATTAGTTACATGCAGGATACTCACATCAGCATAGTGGCCTATCATATCACATCTGTCACACCGTTTTCTCCAGGAAGATCTTTCAAGACATCTGTGAGTAGAAGACATAGGCAAAGAACAGTCTAAGCAAAAGCGGGCCGGACAGGCATACTGGAGGTGTCCTCTCTCGGAGCAGAGGCAACAGGAGCGGACTTTCTATGTGGCAGACAAACAGAAAATCTCTTTAGCAAAATACTTCAGTCTCAAATAGAATACTACTGTTTCTTTTTCAGTATAATTCCATAAAAAGTTATTTCCAATTTGGGAACACAATGAAGGTCTTGAGCATAATTATAAAATCAAACAAAATGTCTGAAATCAGAGCTTTAACAAAACCATCTGTATCCTGTTGGTTGCCAAAAAGGTTTAGTCTGCATGTACTATCATCTGGCATCTATTTCTTATGCCTTGTCTTGTAGAACACTGACAAAGTGGAATGTGTCTGAGAGGGAAAGTAGGATGATGAGGATCTGGATGCTAAGTCACAGGAGCAACAGATACAGAAAGAGGCTGCTTTGCCAGGCAAAGACAAAGAGGAAACAAGAGAGCCATCTCAAATATTTGAAAGGCAATCATTTGGGAGAGGAAGTTGGTAAGGGAAGGAATATTTGTTAAGGGCTTACTAGTGTCAAGAAATGTCTAAGGGGCTTCCCTGGTGGCGCAGTGGTTGAGAGTCCGCCTGCCGATGCGGGGGACACGGGTTCGTGCCCGGATCCGGGAAGATCCCACATGCCGCAGAGCGGCTAGGCCCGTGAACCATGGCCGCTGAGCCTGCGCGTCCGGAGCCTGTGCTCCGCAGCGGGAGAGGCCGCAGCAGTGAGAGGTCCGCGTACCGCAAAAAAAAAAAAAAAAAGAAATGTCTAAGAGTTCTGTGTTATTTCAAAGACTGATGTATCTGTTTAACATAATTTATATCAATAAACATTTATAAATGCCTAAAATTATAATTTTCTAACAATGAAAATTATCCCACAATGAAACAAGCCGTGTCATAAAGTAGAAGGTTTAGAAGTGAAATGAGTCTCAGGAATCAATCTGATTCAATCTTCTCATTTTATAGAAAAGAAAAGAGAAGCACAAAAGGTGAAATGATTTGCCTAAGGTTGTACAACTACTAATGGGATGCTGAAATTGATTCTGGCTGTAGATTTATTGTTCTTTACTACTACTCTAGGCTGCGACCTACATAAACATGTAATAAGAAATTTAACACATATATTATATAACATTTGAATTGTAAGGTTGTAAGGGTTCCAACCCTATGATTTTGATTTTAACAATGTGGAAAGACACATTACGTATTTCACATACTTGTGGAAAGGGGCAGTTTTTTGACAAATGGCCACATTTGTCACAATTTCTACAGGTAACATTTTTGTTGACTGAATAGTAGCGGTGGGCCCATCTTCCAGATGTTCTTTTTTTACCTATCTGTGCCTAAGGGAAAAAAAAGATCAAGAATTAAAATTATTTCACTCTGTTCAAGAGAATTAACAGTCACAATCTGTTCAATTTAGAACTTAGAAACAGGGAACTTTGTATTCTTAAAAGGAGTTAGAAAAACTTAAAAGGGGTGCCATGAAAACAGCTCTACTTTTTACTTTTTGTCTGCGCATCTCCCCTATTCTTTTACACTTCTCCATATGGTTCCATTTCTTTTTTATCTTTCTCTACTTACGGTTCAGGTCTAGTAGGGGCACTGAAATGCATCATTTAGACATTCCAGTGGCATTCAGAGTCAAAGATATTGCTGACATATATCTGGATATATACCACATTTTTCTGAATGAGAAACTTGCTTAAATTTTTAGTTAGGGGTTGGTTGGTGTTTTTTATGATTTTGTCCTTTATAAAGTTATAAAACCACATAGTGACCAAATACATTCCTTCTTTTGAACAGCCCAGGGTTACTGCCTACAAACTGGATTTTAATTTCTAAGAGAGAATGAGATAATTTCCTTCCCCTAGAGTCCTTTTAAGATCCATTCTGCCTACACTGATCTAATTCTAGCCAAAATCCAGTATCTTGCAAGAGAACATTAGCAAAGCATATCATATGGACTATCTAAAGAGGAACACCTAAATGCCAACCATGCTTTTATCTTGTTTGGTACAATGCCATCTTTGAAAAAAACTTTCATCTTTTACTTGTTATTCTGCTGAACTGGCCAAGTAGGCCTCAAAAGGAGACACAATCTAATTATCTCTTAACATTTTCCTTATACCAAGTTGTAAAATTACTCTCTTTTCTAGCCATCTGTCATAATTAAGGCTAATAATTGACAAAGACAAACACCTGCCACATCCTAAATATAGACTAACCATTTCCTTACACTGAAGAAGCAGTTATTTCCGGTGTTGATCTTTAGTGGTATCAGGCAAAATGGGCTGAGAGGACTTACCATAGCAGAGAAGAAACAAAAGGGAAAGGGGACTAAATCATTATGGCAATTAACTGACTGACAAAAATCAAGGCTGAAATAGGCTTCTGAAAAATTCAATCACCCATAGACTAAAATTAAACTTTTTCTTACAAGATACTTGGACTGCTGCTACTTTTAAAAAGCTTATAAAGTCATCATAATGAAGTGAAACTACACCTCAAAGAAAATTATTATTCTATTATTCATAACTTCAAAACTGTTTTGATTTTACCTCAACGTCTTTGTCACTGATGAACCAGTTTACACCATCTTCTCCTACAAAACAAATAAAATGTTACTCGATCTTGACACCTTTAAAGCACTTGATTGACAATAAATTATTCAATCTGTCAGTATTGAAATTGAACCCCAAAGGTGTAGTGAGAAATGTGAACCCCTTAACATCTTATCTTGACACCGTCATTATTTGTGTGGCTCTGAACAAATACTTAACCTCTCTTAATCTCAGTTTCCTTACCTTTGAAATGGGAATAATAGTATTTTCCCTGTATACCTAAAAAATATTGCGCGAAATAAGTGAGATACATGAAAATGCTTTAAAAACCATCAAACTATAAACAAATATATATATATAAAAATCACTGAAGGGACCAAAAACCCAACAGCAGGTGCAGAGAGAAATCTTACCTGAACTTCCCTTATCTGACTAAAAGCCTGCTTTGTGAGTCAGCTGCCACAGCCCCTCTCCCCAACTCAGAAGTCTCTAGTCAGGAAAGTCACTGACCTTGGGTACCAGGACATTCCCCCAAAACTGTGTAAACAAGCACATCAAAACCTTCTATCAGGGCTTCCCTGGTGGCGCAGTAGTTGAGAGTCTGCCTGCCGATACAGAGGACACGGGTTTGTGTCCCGGTCTGGGAAGATCCTACATGCCGCGGAGCGGCTGGGCCCATGAGCCATGGCCGCTGAGCCTGAGCGTCCGGAGCCTGAGCGTGGAGCCTGTGCTCCGCCACAACAGTGAGAGGCCCGCATACCACAAACAAACAAAAAAACCTTCTATCTTCTGAAGCCCTAAATCCTCCCTTTTGTTAAGTTAGTATACAAACCTTTACCTTTGGCTATTTAGTGAGTTACTCATTACTGAGTGCTTCCACCCTTGGTCTTTTCTCCTGTAACTCTCTCCATTGTCAGTTAACTCGCAGGCCCCCCACCATTCAGACCCAAGTAGGTAGAAGAAAGGTTTTTCCTTCCAATATCAGTATTAACTGTGTCCCTGTGTCCGCCAGCTTCTCACTGTAACATTTTTGTAAGGTGGATTCTGAATACTATCTCATGATTAGAGCTAGGAATTTAGCACTGTATTTTACAACATCAAAAATAGTGAAGTAAAAGAGCAAAAACAGAAGGCCAAATATCCAGAAGACAGTGACCAATCTAAAAATATAACTGTAAAAACCTACGGGGGTGGGAGCCCTACATTTTTCTTTATCAGCTGTTTTCTTCTCTTTGCACTGCCCCTTTACAAACTTGCAAATGGCTGCTATTCCCTTGGTCCATCCATGGCCAAGGAGGAAGGGACATATGACTAATGCAGAAGTTAAGGTGTCAACAAAGGACTGAAAGATTTTTTCTTCCCCCAAAGCAAAGATTTCCTCCTTCCTCCTATCTACTCTTCTTCTCTATCTCAAAAACACAAATTGAGCTTGACTCTTCTTTGAAAGGAATTTTGAAGAGACATGAAGTAATCTACATTTTCCCAGGCCTACCAGGAGTAAGTGTCTAGAGATACATTTTAAAATAAAATACCTTTACTAAGAAAACCAAGAGGCTGCTTTACAAAAAGACCAATCCATAGGAGAGCAGAGATGCTGTGCTGATGATTATTTCCTTTGTAAAATTCGGAGGCTGCATCCATATACTGAGAGTGGAGAATACATTAAATAGCAGCAGCTTCATCATCACCATCCACGCTATTATTCTTTCATTCAAAGGATTCGTCTAAGGAGCATGCTTTGCTGTAACTTTCAAAGCTGCCTTTTGTACCTCCATGTCCTTCATCATTAAAACTCAAAATGACCACTTAAAATCACTTTAATTATAAAACTGGCTTAATATTGTCCTTAAAAAAGCAACTCCCAAACCAAGGAAATGCAAAATAGCAACTGTTACCACCCCCAAACTCCAATAAATTTACACATGAACAGAGAATATTGAAAGAAGGAAAGGTTTACAAGGGAGATCAGCTCCATTTAGATTGTTTTAACATACCCGTGGAATTCAACAATATTCTAGGTTACATACTAACTCCTCCTCGGCAAGCTACAGTATATTCTTACTGTAGAAAATCTGTCAGCAAGTACACAAAATAGGCTTCAATTACAAGTGAAATCAGACTTCTGGGTGGTAAATGAAGTAAAGACATCACGAGGAAAATATAAGTCAACTCTTGGCCCTACTCATGGTTCAGTTTTGGTTCTACCCTAGCAATAACTGACTCTAATACCTATCCTGTTTGCTCCTTAACTCCAAATCCCAACCTAATGGAAGCTTTGTCTAAGAGCAACTCATTAGAACTTCCACAGGCAGCCAATTCTCCACTTTGCTCAATTTCTGGTAAGGGACTTGTCAGAAATGTGGGCTCCAGACTTAACCCTATCACTTATTTGCTGTGTGGTGTCGGGCAGGTTATTTATCCTCTCTGGGTCTGTTTAGTAATGGGTTGGATAAAGTGGTATCCATGGCATCTTCTAGCACTAAGTTTCTGTGATTCTATCAAATTTTCATTCATTACTGGAATCAAATACATTGTTACTTAGTCTACATTACCTGAATCCTCCAGGTCTTTGCAACCAACACAGAGTGTCTTGCCTTAAAGACAAGTTCCCACAGGGCCTGGGAGCACCTGCCTTCTATGTGTGTACCAGCCAATGCCACAGAATATAAAATGGGATTGCCCTAAAGTGTAAAATTAGGACTGCCCTAAAGATGCCTAATATCAACTCTTACGCTTTATAGCCTTGTCTTGCTAAGATCCAGGACTATGATTCTTTTCAGACTTTAGAACTATAATCAAAACAATAACTGATAACTCTCTTTGCATTAAATTAGCTCAGTTTAACAAACATGTATTGAAAGGTTAGAATAAGCAAGGTGCTATAGGGTAAACAAAACTGATAAGAGCTTATAACTTAGGCAAACACAAAAAGATAAAAAGAAAAGGAGTAGGAGAGAACCAAACAAGATACTATGGTAAATTCAGAGGAAGAGCAGATATCTGAATTTAGGGAGAAAGGGGAAAAAAGTCACAGAAGGCTGTGCCATAAAAGAAAACTGTATTGAGGTATAATTTACATATTATAAAATATACCCACGTAAAAAATACAGTATGATGCATTTTGACAAACGTACACACCTGTGTAACCACCACAAAAATCAAATGTAGAACATTTCCATCATCCCAAAACATCACCTTGAGCATATTTGCAATCAGTCCCCCACCCGAGGCAACCACTGATTTGCTTTCGCTCACGACAGGTTCATTTTGCCTGCTCTAGGACTGCATATAAATAGAATCATACATTATGTACCATTTTGTATATGGCTTCTTTCACTCTGAATATTTGTGAAAGTCATCATTCATGTTGTTAGGTAGTAGTAGTTTGTTCCTTTCTTACTGCTGAGCAGTATTCCACTGTGTGGCTACAACAATTTGTTTAGCTGTTCATCTCCTGAAGAACATTTAGGTTGCTTCCAGTTTTTCACAATTATAAATAAAGCAGCAATAAACATTCTAGTGAGACTCTTTCTTCTTACTTGACATAAGTTTTCATTTCCCTTGGGAAAATAGCTAGGAGTAGAATTATTAGATATGGTAAGTATGTCTTTACCTTCATATGAAACTGGCAAATTTTCCCAAAGTGACTGTATCATTTTACACTCTTATCAGCATTGTATGAGAGTCCCAGCTAGCTTCATAATCTCACCAATACTTGGAATTTCAGTTATTTAAAAAAATTTTATTGATGTATAGCTGATTTACAACACTGTGTTAGTTTCTGCTGTACAGCAAGGTGAATCAGACATAAATATATAGCCACTCTTTTTTAGATTCTTTTCCCATATAGGTCATTACAGAGTATTGAGTAGAGTTCCCTGTGCTATACAGTAGGTCCTTATTATCTATTTTATATATAGTAGTGTGTATATGTCAATCCCAATCTCCCAATTTATCCCTCCCCCCCCTTTCCCTCTTGGTAACCATAAGTTTGTTTTCTATATCTGTGACTCTATTTCTGTTTTGTAAATAAGTTCATTTGTACCATATTTTTAGATTCCACATATAAGTGATACCATATTTGTCTTCTCTGTCTGACTTACTTTACTCTGTATGATAATCTCTAGGTCTATCCATGTCACTGCAAATGGTATTATTTCATTCTTTTTTATGGCTGAGTAATATTCCATTGTATATACATACCATATCTTCTTTATCGATTCATCTGTTGATGGACATTCAGGTTGCTTCCATGTCTTGGCTATTGTAAGCAGTGCTGCCACGAAGACTGGGGTGCATGTGTTCTTTCAAATTATGGTTTTCTCTGGATATATGCCCAGGAGTAGGATAGCTGGATCACATGGTAGTTCTATTTCTAGCTTTTTAAAGGGATGTCCATACTGGTTGTGCCAAGTTTGGAATTGTCAGTCTTTTAAATTTTAACCTTAGAATGGGTGTGAAGTAGTATTCATTATGATTTTAATGGGCATTACTCTGACGAATACAGTGAATAAAGCCAGTTTTATTGCCTCCTTTCCAATCTGTATGCCTTTTCCTTCTTTTTCCTACCTCACTGCCTTATGCAGGACTTCCATTATGATACTCAATATTAGTGGTGACAGCAGATAATCTTTGCTTTGTTCCCAATTTTAGGGAAAAAACATTCAGATTTTCACAATTAAGTATACTGTTTGCTGTAGATTTTTCATAACAGGTTGAGGAAATTCCTTTCTATTCCTAGTTTCCTGAGTTTTTAATATGAATGTGTGTTGAATTTTATCAAGTGCCTTTTCTCTATCACCTGAGAAAGCCCATGGTTTTTCCTCTCTCATTCTCTTAATACAGTGAATTACAGTGATTTCATTTTCAAATGTTAAACCAACCTTGTATTCTGTGATTAACTCCACTTGGTTAGGATGTATTATTCTTTAGAATATGCTGCAGAATTCAACTTGCTTTTATTAAGAATTTTTACATCTGTGTTCATGAAGGATATTGGCTTATACTTTTCTTATAATGTCTGTCTGGTTTTGATACTGGTGTAAAACTGGCCTCACAAGAGTTCGGGAAGTGTTGGGAAGAGTTTGTGTAGGACTGGTATTATTTCTTCCTTAAATATCTGATAGAATTCACCAGTGAATTCATATAGGTTGGAGTTTTCCTTGTTTGTGGATCAAGAATTTTACTTGTAGGGAGGTTTTAAAACAGTAATTCCATTTTTTAAGTAGATATGGAGCTATTCACATTTTCTATTTCTTCTTGGGCCAGTTTTGATAATTTGTGACTTTCAAGGAATTTGTCTAAATTGTTGAAATTATGGGCATAACGTTGTCCATAATACTCTCTTATTATTTTCCTTTGAATAATCTAATTTGTACTTATGCCTATTCAGTAAATTTTTTATCTCAAATATATATTTCAGCTCTAGAAGTTCCATTTGCTTCTTTTTTATACCTCTCATTTCTCTTATTATATTTCTCCCTTCCTTTAAATTTCAGAGTACATTTTTAACAGCTGTTTTAAAGTCCCTGCTGCTAATTTCATATCTCTGTTATTTCTAGGTTTGTATCACTTGACTGATTTTTCTCCTGGTTATGAATGACATTTTCCTGCTTTTTTGAATGCCTAGTAATTTTTTTCCCCCCTTGGTTGCTACTGAGGTACACTGTTGAGTGTCTTTTTTTTTAATTTATAAAATTTATTTATTTATTTTTGGCTGTGTTAGGTCTTTGTTGCTGTGTGCGGGCTGTTTCTAGTTGCGGTGCAAGGGCTTCTCATTGCGGTGGCTTCTCTTGTTGTGGAACATGGGCTCTAGGCGTGCAGGCTTCAGTAGTTGTGGCACGTGGGCTCAGCAGTTGTGGTGCACGGGCTTAGTTGCTCCGCGGCATGTGGGATCTTCCTGGACCAGGGCTCGAACCCGTGTCCCTTGCATTGGCAGGCGGATTCTTAACCACTGTGCCACCAGGGAAGCCCCTGTTGAGTGTCTTGATTTTTTCTTACTTTAAAAAGTGTGAGACTCTGTTTTGACATGCAGTTAAGTAACCTCCAGATCAGCTGACCCTTCTGAGACTTTTAAAGCTTTGCTAGGGTAGGTCCAGAGTAGCTTTTACTTAGGGTTAATTAAGCCCTACTACTAAGATGTATCTTAGTAGTGGGGTCACTACTGAATGTCTAGGGTGTTTAACACAGTCTCTCCAATCTGGCAAGTAAGAACTCGGGTTAAGTTCTGGGAATTGTTTGGCTTCCAGTAGGTTTTTGTCCACGTCTAGTGGAGTTCTGCCCTATCCATGGGCAGAGAACTCAGTATCCTTGGTATTCATCGGTACACCCCAACGCAGATTTCTGGAGTTATATCCGTTTCAGCTCTCTCTCTCTCTCTCCAGTACTATGCCTCACAAACTACAGCTTCTTTAGCCTCTCTGAACTCTGATCTCTGTCTTCTCATCTTAGTGAGATGGCCATGTTGTGCCTGGGTTCCCTTTCTTAGCACCACGATGCAGGTTGATTGTAGGGTGCACCTCCTTCATTTCCATATTCTCATGTATCATGGTCCAGTACTGCCTGCTGTTCAATGTCTGGAAATGTGCTAATTGATCTGTAGTTAAGTCAATCCACTAAAATTTTTCATTTCAAATATTGTATATTTCAGCTCTATAAGTTCCCTTTGGTTCTTTTTTATATCTTCCATTTCCCTTCTTATTATATGCCTCTTTCCCTTTAAACCTCTGTATATTTTAATGTCTGTTTTAAAGTCCTTGTCTGCTAATTTCATCATCTCTTGTCAGAAGGGCAAGTCTGGTATAAGTTAACACAATATGGCTGGAAGCAAACATCTTGAATAGGATTTTAACAGGTGATGAAGGACACAAGTAAAAAGGAAAGGCACAAGCAACATAATGAAAGAGGTAAAAGGATACAGCAAACAATACAGGTTGATTGGAACAAAGGGTGTGATAATTCCTTTACTAAGAATTTTCACCTTTTTATATATAAAGAATACTGAGAATTAAAATATTATTACTTAGAATAAGCTTTTTACCTGAAACACATATGAGGACTTACTAATTGATATTAAATCTATTCTTCCAACTAAGAAATTTTACTAATTAATATTAAATCTATTCTTCCAACTAAGAAATTTTCCATGTCTTTCCTCTTTTAGTTTAACTTTAAAAGTCTTGACTTCCTACTGTGTGGAGCTTTCCAAAGAATAGTACATCAGGCTTCTTTCTGCCAGAGTAGTACTCTTGAAAGCAGAGATAGTAAAACAGTATTACAGGGTGGTTTTGTTAATACTATGCAACAAACAGAATATTTTCTGTCTTTTGAAATAACTTCAGGACAAAAAAGCAAACCCCAAAGAAAAGTGAACCCATAACCTTACACATTTTACACATTTTCTATTTCTGGAACTATTCTGCTATCTTTATTTCTCCGTTCCTCCTTTCCCTCCTTCCTTCTCTCTCTTTCTCTCACGCATAAAGATAAACATCTTTCAAATTTATATGGTGATGGTGACTTACAGTCTATAAATTGTTTAAAATACATATTTCATCTTCAGAACAATCCTGTATGGTTACACAAATGTTCATTTTTAAAATGTGTGTGCTTTCTACAAAAAATTGCAATTGTTGCTTTTGTGAAATATAGTGCTAATGTAGCTATTTACCCATAAGACCGCACTCAGTTTTCAAAGGATCTAAGGAAGAGTTTGGGCTAGATTTCTGAGCAATAAAGCCAGTTCATGCTTTGCTTCAATTATACTTAGTCTGCCTAAATTCTTGTGGGTGGGAATTGGTGAAGATCATCTCTTTGCTGGGAAAGCAGGCACAATTATAGAGCTGGTTCTCTCTACCTTTCGGGATAATTTGACAGGAAGTAAGAGTTAGTGAAATGTTTTTCCTAAGATCACCAAAGATTATAGAAGATTTCACTTCAGCATATCTAGGTGGTCATTTTCAGTACAGGAGCCAGGTACTAAGAAGAATCTTTTCCTGAGCCTAATACACTATAGCCCCTTCTTACACGGAAGCCATAGGTGCCTTACATTTTCTAGATATCCTAATTACTAACATCTAAAATTTTAAGTCTCATTACAATTCAGTGAAGAGGTATATATTTATGATTTTCTCCACATACAATGGACTTGAATTTAATATTCAGCAAAGTAGATATAAGAAGTTATTTTGCTACTACTAATTATTTAAGAACGTAAATGTGATTTTCCTCAAAGTATAAAATGTTTTCATTTAATGTAGCGTTGAGTTAATTTTCAACAAATATTCACTGAAAATCTCTCATGTAAAAGACAGTGTAGGAGAGAGAAGGATGACTAAGACATGGTGTTTGCCCTCAAGGAACTTATCATATAGTAGAGTAGTATGTACTATCTTGGGGCTAAAGAATCTAAAAAGTATTACTGTGTTAAGTAAATAACCATGATAATCTCATTTTTAAAAAATAGGATGGGACGTCCCTGGTGGCACAGTGGTTGAGAATCCACCCGCCAATGCAGGGGACACGGATTTGATCCCTGGTCCAGGACGATCCTACGTGCCGCAGAGCAACTAAGCCCGTGTGCCACAACTACTGAGCCTGCGTGCCACAACTACTGAAGCCTGCAGGCCTACAGCCTGTGCTCCACAATAAGAGAAGCCACTGCAATGAGAAGCCCACGCACTGCAATGAAGAGTAGCCCCCATTCGACGCAACTAGAGAAAGCCCATGCGCAGCAACAAAGACCCAACACAGCCAAAAATAAATAAAATTTAAAAAAATTTTTAAAAATAAGATGATTTAATTAACATCAAGTTTTTTTCTTTTTTTTTTTGTGGTCGCGGGCCTCTCACTGCTGTGGCCTCTCCCGTTGCAGAGCACAGGCTCCGGACGCGCAGGCCCAGCGGCCATGGCCCACGGGCCCAGCCGCTCGGCGGCACGTGGGATCCTCTCGGACCGGGGCACGAACCCGCATCCCCTGCACCGGCAGGCAGACTCCCAACCACTGCGCCACCAGGGAAGCCCTAACATCAAGTTTTTAAAAAGACTGAAAGTCCTCTATTATTTGGGATATGGGTTATTTAACAAGAAATACTGAATTCTACCAATGATCAATTAATTAACTTAGGATGACTGTGTCACCAAAACAGTCTTCATACAATATTAAGTATGCCAGTTCTCTAGCAACTGTTTTCTCTCCAAATAATTGGTGAGTCTATAGACAGGCTCACAGATGCGGACTGGGAAAAAAGAGACAATGGTTGGTATATACCTGCAATCCCTAAGGAACCTAGATTTGGGGCATTCTCAATACCTTTTCTCTCACTTGCAGTATGCAGCCAAAACTCTGACTCATATGACATGGCATTCTTTCACTACATTAAAACACACTGAGGGACTTCCCTGGTGGTCCAGTGGTTAAGACTCCATGCTTCCACTGCAGGGGGCGTGGGTTCAATCCCTGGTCAGGGAACTAAGATCCCACATGACACATGGCACGGCCTTAAAAAAAAACCAAGAAAACAACAACAAACAAAAACCAAAAACCCCACAAAACATAAAGAATATCAATTGAGGTTAAATAATTTGGCAGTTATAGCATAAGAGACAAATCAACCATATTACATTTCTAAATTTATTGCCCACACTCACTTTTTATATACCTAACATTTTAAACTAAAAGGTCCTACTGTTTGTAATTTAACACTTCTAGTGCTTTCCCTTTTCTGTACTTTTCGTCATTTTATTCCCTTGATCTTCAACACCATAACCCTCTTTGCCTAATTTTCTACCTAACTCAGTCCAATTTCCATGATTATAATTTTTTTTTTTCCCTGCAGGGCTGCTTTCCCTCCAGAGGCTGGGGAAGATCCATTTCCTGGCCTTTCCCAGCTTCTAGAAGCTGCCTTTACCTTCAAAGCCAGCAGCAACACTTTTTTTTTTCTGGCTACACACGCGGCTTGTGGGATCTTAGTTACCCAACCAGGGATCGAACCTGGGCCCCTGGCCGTGAGAGCACAGAGTCCTAACCACTGGACTGTCAGTGAAGTCCCATGATTATAAATTCTGAATATTCTGTAAGGCTCTGCTCTTCACATTTAATGAGTATATGGATAATATTCAGTACATTTCTCATTTGACCTCTGTGAGCAGTCAACAATTTCTGGGCTGATAAAACAAGCTACTTTCCTAGTTCTTGTTCCCCTTTACAGTTTCTTCTTCCTTCAGTGGCCACTTGGTATATTCCATTCTTTGTCCTCATTCTCATTCTACATTCTTTGCCCCAGGTTGTCATACATGGCCATTGAGAGAACCACCAAACCTGTATTTCCAGGCCCAATCTTTTCTTGAGCTCCTGATCTATGGGATATTGGGATTAGATATCTTATAGGTAACTCAAACTCGTAATTACTAAGAATAAATTCTTTACCTTCTCCCCATTCCTTGCGTTTCTCTCTTAAAAACAAACCCTACTTCTCCTCCTTGTATATTCTCTCAGTAACTTGTACCACAGTTTATTTTCCATATCAAAACCTCAACTCTTCCCTTTCACCTTTCATACAATTGCTCACCAAATCTATTCATAATAACCTCAATGGCATTAGGCTGACCCAGAGACACTTAATTTCTCACCTAGATTATTAAAATAATTTCTAACTATCTCTAGTACCACAACCCATTTTTGCCTTCCTCTGTTACTGGAATAATGTTTCTTTTTCTTTCTTTTTTATTTAGGGATTTTTTTTTTTTTTTAGGTATAGCTGACATGTATTAGTTTCAGGTGTATAACATAACGATTTGATATTTGTATATACTGTGAATGAAATAATGTTTCTAAAGCAGAAACGTGAAAACATTCTGCCCTGAATGATCCCTCAATGCCTGCAGAATCAATGTAAAACTCCTCTGTATGTCACACAGTGCCTTCCAAGATTTGGCCCTTACTTATTTCTCTGGCTTCACCTTCCTGATGCCAATGCTCCAGCTATGCCTAATACTTTTCCCAATGTGTCCTCTTGTTCTCTGCAACTATGCTTAGGCATGTATTCCCTGGAACACAAGCCAACCCCAATTTCAACCACTTGGAACTAGGACTTGGTCTTCAAGTCTCAAATCATGTGTTACCTCATCCATTGATGTCATCCCTGATAACACCTCAAAAGCAGAGATGATCACCCTCAACTTTGTAACACCCTGGACTTTAACCTTGTTATTTCTATCTTTGTATCATCCACACACCAAAGCATGATTCCTTAGTTGTCATAGGTACTCATGTTTACTGAATGAATTACCTAAATAACATTTCCTCTTTTGAATTCATTTGGTAGAATTATTTTCTCTCTCACTCATAGTCTAAAGCAGCTTATTTGTATCTCTTAGGCTATTGAGAATTTCTAAACTTTGTATTAAGACCTATATTAATAAATATTTTATTTCCATCACAAAATTGTAAGTTCTATCTATCCAGTTATCAGCATATCTTGCATACTGTGAATGGAAAAAATTTAAAAGAAAAAGGAAAGAAAAGGAAGCATATGTAAACATGCTTACACATATGCTCACACAAGTAAACACTGTTCTGAACTGGGGTACATTAGCCAATAGATAATTTTATAGATTGTCATTGTATATATAAAAGTTCAATTGATAATTCTCAATGGCTAAGGAAAAAACTTGGAATTTCTGTAGTAAGCAACTCTAGAAACTAAAAAAGAACTTTAAAAAAAAATCACTGTTATCGAATAAAATTACTTGGCAGACACAGGATTCACATGTAATCTAAGATAATTGGACATTTATAGATAATCCTGCCTGTAGCTAGCCAGGGTTTACGGATTAAAGATCACAAAGATGAAGCTGCAAGATATTTGTTATATTCTTTCCTGAGCCTAACTCCACTATACCAGATTTCCCCCTGGGATCTTCTCACTTTTAATAAGCAACCAAATCAGCCACAAATGAAGTTACTATTCCCAACTTCATCAGTAGCATCTGTTATTTCAACGGAAACTTTTGAAATACACACAATGCCACACGCAAATCCCCTGAGGGCTGAGCCACTTTATTCACACGTATTCTTCTCAAACTGCTCTTTATTTCTGTCTTGGTTTTCTCTTATTTATACTTTTCCATTTAACACTGGTCACAAAACCATTTCGTCATTAAATTTTTGCATTGTGTAACTGGCAACAGTTTAAATAAAACAATTTTAGTAGAATTTGCAAGTCAGGCATCAAATTGTTCATCTTATTTTAAATCATATTAAATTTACCAGAAATTTTATATTTTTAAGTGTGTGTAAATGATAAATGGGGATTTATCTTTTCTTTTTTTAGAGGTATAGGAGGAAGAAGAAAGAGGAAATAAATACAGGTGCTTAGCACAGGGTTATACAGAGCTCTTGCAAAGTTTATCAGTCATATAAAGGCTTTTGTGTATCCCCAAAGACACACGCGCACACACACACACACACACGAGTTCCCTCTCATCCCCCATTCCCTCCATCCCAAGGATTTAGTCAATAAACCACCTGCTTAAGAAATACTTGTTTAGAAATAAAAGACTCCTCAAATTACACTAAGTAACAAGAACAGAAAAGGAAAAAGTATCAACAGAAACAGTAAATATGGTGGGATTATGGGAGTTGTTTTTTCTTCTTTTAAAGATATCTACGATTCCTATTCCCCACTTTCACCCTTTCCTGTCCAAAATATACAATGTGGACACTTGAAACATCTGTAAAATGACAAGCACATATAAAACACATCCAGATTTAATGAAGAGGCTACTTTTTAAAGATATTATAGGTTTCTAGAGAAGATTTAAAGGCTATATAAAGTTGGTATCTACCTGCTGGTAAAAATTTAATACAAATCTGTAAGCTATATTCTTTCAGCCATCCTTCTATTCAACATTTGTCTCCCTCCCAAATCCTTTTTCTTTTTCTTTACCTATCATTAACTTTGTGTGTGGGCACATGTATGGTCTTCAATGTCTGGTTCTCTCTTCACTCTCTCCTTGGTGAAATAAGTCACTCCAAAACAATTTGTTTTTATTATTTTGGGGGCTCATATTTTCTTCAAATCTCTCTCCAGGCCTTAAGACCAAATATGTCCCGGCTTACATTTATAACTGTTTACAGGATGTATCACAAACATTTATATTACAGTCATTGCAAAAATAACATATCCGAAGTACAACTCATCTTTACAACCCCACTTGAAACTGGCTCTTTCTTCCCTGCTGTTATTAATGACTCAAAATATAAGTTTGTTTTCATCTTAAGCCAATATTTCACCCCATTATCCAATCAGGCCAGGTCTTAAATTCACAGTATATTTCTTTAAAATGTCTTTCCAAGCCAATACGCTGGTTTCCTTCCAGTCATCACCATTTGTTCACCACCTCAGATCTAGATCTGCATTGTCCCCATGCCTTCAACTTCAATTGATACATACCAGATAAGTTTTCTCTTTAAATTCATAATTTCCTATTTTATTGCTAGTTTTTATCAAAGTAATACATGCACATGGTATTAAAAACTCCAATAATACTTTAAAAAGTGTAAAAACAGCAATTCTCTCCTCCCTACTCCAGCTCCCACTCCCCAGAGGCAAGCAGTTTCAATTCTATTTCTTTTGGTATTTATCTGCATACTTCTAAATAATGTTCATCCTGATATTTATGGATTTATCTATTTTATGCATTAATATCTAAATTCCTAATAAAGTAAAAGGGGGTTCAGTTTTCTTGTAACAATCTATCTGACTTTCTTTTCCCTCCATCCCTCTTCTCAGGTTAATATTCAATTTATGGCTGTGTAGCAGTACACTGTTTCTCCTCTGATACAATTCTTTAATTTTCCTGTATTTAATACTAGCCTAGCTGTTTCATTTACCTGCTCTGAAAAGTCTACTTACTACCATGCCAGCTACTAGCACCTCATCTCTCTACAAGGCCAATGTTTAGTTATCTTCATATCTCCAGTATTAGAGCAGCGCCTGCTGCATTATACTAGGAAAAACAGTCATCACCGTTCATCACCTGGGTCTAACAGACCCTTTAATAATTTAAGTCATTTTACAGATAATTTAAAGAGAAAGTGATAATGAAAAACAACTTTATTAGAAATCTTAATAAGAATTTAAACATGGCAAACCCCAATTTTTATTTTATATTTTCCTATTTTGAAGTTAAATATACCTGAAATGGATAACATCCTAGAATACAACTAACTGCTCATCAACTGTCATGTATGAACTTGGAACACATCCATTTTGTAAATATTAATACCAGATTTCAAATATATCTCTTTTTTGCTCCATAATTACAAAACATTTTTACTTTTAGATTTATAACCACCAATTAGAATGACCAATCCATTCAATTATTTTCACTTCCATATCATCTATTTCTTTCTAGTACCTCTGCATACACATCTGCCTTCAGCAACTGTCCACTTGAAACAAACCATATCAAGTGAATTGTGGTACACAAATATCATAAAATATGAAATAATACACCCACACATCCTTTTATCAAAGCATGATGGTACAGATTCTTGTCATAAAATACTGTGTGGCAAAGAACTTCCTGTTGTTTGACTGACTAGATGAGAATACCCTATTTCCTTTCTGTACTTAGAAATACATTGTTCATTCACCAATTCTTAAGATTGAGAAAATTCATCTGTGATATCCTCTAAAAAATCTGAGGATCCTCTAAAAAGTCTGAGACTTCACTTAAAAGGCCAAGTTCATCACATCATTAACGGCTGGGTACTACAACTTGTCTCTTTGTATTCATGTTCTGATTCATCTAATAACTGTGAAATGTCTTCCTCTGTTAATTTTCTTCTATTTGCCAATTTGGGCAGAAAATGTAAAATTCTGAATTTTCAACTGTGTTCAATGAAAGCTTAAAAAGATGGTGCCTCCAGACTTCTTTTATACATTCATTAAAGAAAATGCAATACTTTGGGCGTCAAAATAAGGAAACTGGGCTTCCCTGGTGGCACAGTCGTTGAGAGTCCGCCTGCCGATGCAGGGGACATGGGTTCGTGCCCCGGTGCGGGAAGATCCCACATGCCGCGGAGCGGCTGGGCCCGTGAGCCATGGCCGCTGAGCCTGTGTGTCCAGAGCCTGTGCTCCACAACGGGAGAGGCCACAACACTGAGAGGCCCGCGTACCGCAAAAATAAAAAAATAAAAAAAAATAAGGAAACTGAAGGATGATGAAACAGTGAAGATTTATTTCACTATTACATCATCATTCTAGGCAATTCCCTCATTCTTCTGTTGTTTTTTTAAATTAGTTTTTTTTAATTAGTTTTACTCTTTTTTAACATAGTTGGAATAATTGATGAGTAATGATAAAATTATTCTTAGGATGATGAAATAGTAAAATGTTTTACGATATGGCAAAAATAAGATCACTAGGATCCCATGATGTATCTTAGATTTATAAAAGGAACCAATGGGCCCACTTAGTAATTCTGAGATAGAATGAGTTTTATTCTATTAAGAAAGGTAAATCTTCTCTCTGTTCTTTGGAAGAACTCTAAGAACGAATAAAGTCATGACATATAAATTCTTAGAAATAGTTAGAAATGCTCCCAAAAGAAGCAAACTAAAATGGGGTCTAATGAACCTGATGGTATACTGAGGGTTAAACTAAACACTCTTCTCAACTCTTACCATTATACATTCAACAAATATTTACTGAGCTACTGCCATACTGAGGCACCATTCTAGGTCCTTGGGCTATGTAAACAAAATAGACATTGCTACCCCTGTAAAACTTGCATTCTAGTGTCTCTCTAGGGTAGAGAGACAATAAACAACAAACATAACAAATAAGTAAATGATGTATCTTATCAGTAATAAATGCTTTTGAAAAAAGAAAAAGTAGAGCATGGTAATGAGAATTGGTAGTGTTGGACATGAACTACAATTTTACATAGGGGGGACAGAGTAGACCTCATTGATATTTAAGCAAAAACTTAAATGAGATGAGGGAATTAGCCATGCAGTTCTGGGATATCCCAGGCAGTAGGAACAGACAAAGTCCTTAAAGCAAGAATATTCTTGTTCTGACTGAAGAACAGCAGGGGGGCCAGTGTGGTTAGAACAGTGTAAATGAGGGGGAGGTGAGGTCAAACAAGTACAGGGTTGCCAGTTTACAAGGGCCTTGTAGGCCTTATAAAGATACTTGCTTTTATTCTGAGTGACATGGGAAGTCAGTGGAGGGTTTTGAACAGAGGAGTGATATGATTTGACTGACAATTTAAAGAATCACTCTGTTGGGACTTCCCTGGTGGTCCAGCAGTTGAGACTTCGCCTTCCAATGCAGGGGGTACAGGTTCGATCCCTGGTCAGGGAGCTAAGATGCCACATAACTCGTGGCCAAAAAACCAAAACATAAAACAGAAGCAATAATGTAACAAATTCAGTAAAGACTTTAAAAATGGTCCACATCCAAAAAAAAAAAATCTTTTAAGAATTACTCTGTTGAGATTAAAAAGTGAGGGGAGGGGCAAGTAAAGAAGCAGAGAGACTAGGTGGCTATTGCAATAATTCAGTCAATAAATCATGATACCTCTAACCAGGATGACAGCAGAAGATGTGCTGAGAAGTGAAGGAATTCTGAATATATTCTGAAGGTAGAGCCAACGAGATTTCCTGATGAGTTGGATATGAATGTAAAAGAAGACCAGAGTCAAGGATGACTCCCAGTTTTTTGATTTGAGCAACTAAAAGGATAGAGTTGATGTAACTAAAAACTGTAGATGAAGATGTTTGGGGGAAAGATGAATTTCATTTTGAACAGGCTGGATTTGCGATAACTATTAGACGACCAAATGAAGATGTTTAGTAGGCTACTGGATATACCAGTCTTAAGTTTAAGAGACAGACCTGAACTGGAAATATAAACTTGCAGATTGTGGCATGGAGATGATGATTAGAACAGGACTGGGTGACAGTACCAGGGGATTGAATATAGGGAAAGAAGAAAAAAGGAGCAAGGATTTAGAAGAAATAAGCAGTGCGGTGGGAAGAAACCTGTTGGGAGGAAGGGTAAATGCCCTGTAAACCAATTAAAGAAAATGTATCAAAGAAGAGGTGTTGTCAATTATGGGGAATGCCACTGATAGGTCAGGGTAAGATCAAGGCTCAGAACTGACTCTTTTAATTATTACCAAGTCACTGGTGATCTTGATAAGAGAAGTTTGAATGAAGCAATGAGGCAAAAACTCTACTGAACAGAAGAGAAGTAGAGGAGAGAGACTGGAAGCAGTAAACAGACAAATTTTTGAGCAGTCTGAATACAAAAGAAATATTCATCTAAAACTTGGTACCCTATTACCTTAAAACTTTTACCCTCTAATAACACCAGGTGTTATTAATAACACCAGGTGACTCAGTATGTGGGGGAGAATTTGTTCAACTAGCTATGAATGATTTTGATTTAAAAAAAAATAACATCCAGGGCTTCCCTGGTGGCACAGTGGTTGAGAGTCTGCCTGCCGATGCAGGGGACACAGGTTCGTGCCCCGGTCTGGGAAGATCCCACATGCCGCGGAGCGGCTGGGCCCGTGAGCCATGGCCACTGAGCCTGCGCGTCCGGAGCCTGTGCTCCTCAACGGGAGAGGCCACAACAGTGAGAGGCCCGCATACCGCAAAAGACAAAAACAAAAACAAAAACATCCAAAAAGAACAATGTAGCCCTCTATAGGCCATATGGAATATTTGATCACATCCACTCCCCCAGATCCTACTCTAAACTTATAATGCCACAACCTATTTGCAGTAGGACCAATACTGAAAAATAAGGGCGGAAGAAGAAAACACAAGGAATAGGAAAAAGTGAAAGAGAGAAGAAAAAGTTAGGAAATAGCATCAGAAAAAGGGAAAGAAAGAAATGATTTTTCCCGCAGATTTACTGAGGTATAACTGACAAGAAAGAAATGATTTTTAAAATACCCATCTTGGAATAAAAGAGAGGCAGTTTATTGTACAAGTAAACACCAGGTATGAATTGAGACCTAGGTTCTTCCAAAACATACTGAATAATTTTGTACTAATCATTTTAACTCGCTAGACTTCAATTTCTCATTTGTGAGCATGAATCTAGACCCTACATGATCTTTTAAGATAAATTACCTCAGGAACCAACTCAAATGGTACCTGCTTCTTCAAAGTCCCTGAAGGAAACCAATCACTCTGGATTATTTTCTCTGAGTTCTAGTGTTTTACAAAATCTCCATTAAGGTCCCATCCACACTGGAAGAAGAATATACTTAAGAAACTTTTGATAACAAAAGCTTCAAGTAACAAAGGAAGGTTTTTAAAATTAACTTCTAAATTGGTAAACAGAAATATGAATTAGCAACATATGTGAAATATTTGTTAGAAACATAAACAGTCCATGCCCCCTGGGAATACACACTAACCTCCATCTCAGAAAGACCATGACTATTTATAATCTCCATGCAGTATGCGCTATTGAGGCCTACTAGGCAGGGTTAAAGCTGGATTTTCAACAAGGCTCACAAGTCCTGAGGTTAAATACATATGAATTAAGGATGTTTAATCCAACTTAAGATACCATCTTTTCATATTTAAAGCAGCTTCCCTTAAACAGGAAAAATACAAAATACATGAGCTGGCTCTGACAGTAAAGCTCCTGCAGAGGTAATGTAAAGGTCCAGTTTTTTAAAAAATAATTTAAACATATGCTGTGTTTAATCTCATTTCCCAAACATATAATATGTCCTGCTAAAACCAAAATACTTTTATGGAGTCAAAAGGCTATAAAAACAAAAAAATTTAATAAATTTCAAAACTTAACAAGCATCATTGCTTAAATATAATTAGGACTAGCTACATAAAATGAGAAAAGGATAGTTTTTTTGGGGTGTGTGTATAAACACACATAAATCTGTATACACACAGAGAAATAAAACAGTTAAACAGTTTCTACCTGTTTTTGTGTACTTCCTTTCAGATATTGTTCCCCTAGAGTCTTGGCCTCTGTTGCTGTCTAACTTGAATTCACAAAACTCAATGGCTCATGGTTTTCAAAGCTTAGGGCTACGTTTGCAGAACAAAGTCGCTTTCTCTCTCTCTCTTTTTTTTGGTGGGTACAAGTATGGGGACCACAGGAACAGTTAAATTCATGGCATGGCTGGTCTACCACACAGTCAGGGGAATTCTTTAAATAGAGCCTGTCACTCTTTTGGCCCATCAATGGGATTTCCTCCTCAAACTGCTGATTCGTTCAGGTACACAACAGAGGAAATTTCAGTTAACCTTTGTTTCACCCCAGGGAAAAATCTGTCTGAAAGTATAAAATGAATAGATTTAAAAAAAAAAAATAAGCAGCTCAGCCACAGGGCCATTCTCCTACTGTTCACTGCAGCTTAAGTTAAACAGTAGAAAGGGAGAGTGGAATGTTTCATTCCCAATGGAAAATTTGAGCACAATATAGAACTTGGAAATCAGTAGGGCACAGTTTATTTTGATGACTAAACCAAACCAACTATCCCTTCTGTTTAACAAACTTGAAAATTCCCCTTCTGATAATTTTATGAGTCAGAGTTACTTTTTCTCATATCGCCATTACCACTATAATTTGACCGAGGTGTCTGTAACAAAGTTGCATCCTCAATTTTCTTCAAAAAAAAAAGTAACTCAAGAATATTTTTAAATAAAAGTAAAACATTAATTAAAGTAGTAATGGGGAGAAGGGGAAAGTAGAGACAGAATAAATCAGAGTCCTGTTAAATTCTGTTATTCATTTGTAAATAAAAATAAAAATTCAAGTGGGGAAGGAAAAAAAAAAAGGAGACCACTTTTCCATTATAAAGTTCTCTGTTTTCAAACAATGGGAGTATGTGAAGAGGCTATAGTTAGATTTAGACATGTGAAATCTTGGGGTGAGGAATAAAAACAAAGAAAACAACTTAAAATTTGTTTTCCCCTGAAATTAAGGTAATTTAGATTATATATATAAAATATATTTTAGAAATATAAAATTATTTTTTAAAAATACAAATTTTAGGATATGGTGGATACACACTGGCTACCTAGTCTTATTTCTCCCGAATGATTTCTGAAACCCATGGAATACCAAATGTCTTGTTCTATCAATACTTTGTATACATGGTAACATGTATAATTCCTATATATTGACTATAAGCAGATAGAGCAGCTCTTAAAAACAATAGCAGGATGCATTTTGCCTCTGGGACCAATGTCATTTTCATAAGAGAAAAAAATGATTCAAGGACTTCTTGCTTAAATTTTCTTACCAACTTTTTACTTAAACTTTTTTTTGGGGTGATAAAATACACACAACGTAATACTTACCATCTTAACCATTTTTAAGTGTACAGTGGCATTAAGTACATATTATTGTGCGACCATCACCACTACCCCCCTCCAGGACTTTTCTCATCTTGCAAAACTGAAACTCTATGTCCATTAAATAATATTTTACCAACTTTTGATGGAGAACTTGGAAGGTATGTTCTTGTTCTACTGACAAGGTCTCTGCTCCTGAAAGTGGAGCTGATGCTCGTAGTATTACACTTTATTCTGAAGGAACTGGAATTAAGATGCTTATCATACACCTTGCTCAAAAACCTTAAGACAGAGAAGAGAGAGACTTAAAAGGCAGAAGGAAAGTTTTTCAGATTGGATAATTTTGGTCTTCAAGTTCACTGACATTTTCGATCTGCTATTAAGCTCATCCAGTTAATTTTTCTTTCAGATAATGTACTTTTCAGTTCTAGAATTTCTACTTTATTTCTCTACTGAGATTTCATGTCTATTATTTCATTATATGCATATTTTATATTCTTGAACACAGTCAAAAAAACTTCGTTAAAATCCTTGTCTGCTAATTTCAACACTTGGGTCATCCCAGAGTCAGTGTTCACTGACTACCTTTTCTTAAGTATGCATCAAATTTTTAAGTTTCTTCATATGTCTGGTAATTTTGGATGGTATCCTGAACCTTGCGAATGATACTTTGTAGACTATGGATTCTGTTATATTTCCTTAAAGAGAGCTGATGCCTGTTCAAGGATAAATAATTTGGCAAATATGTATATGCATAATTTGGGCGTCCCCCTCTGTGAATTCCCCTTCATTGTCCAGCTGCTATAGTAGCCTCTCTCTTCTGATTCCCAACATCAGTAAGACTTTGAATTTCTTTCAGAGTTCTAGCCACTCCCATGCTATACCAATTAGTGACTGCCCTGAGGCAAAAACCCATAAAAGCAGGAAACTCACCCAATGCTGTTCCTTTATCCCAAATGTTGACTCCCTATCAATTTCTACCTGCTTTTGGTTGGTCTCCAGTACCTTCAGATACTTTACGTTTTTTTTTTTTTTTTTTGCTGTACGCGGGCCTCTCACTGTTGTGGCCTCTCCCGTTGCAGAGCACAGGCTCCGGACACGCAGGCTCAGTGGCCATGGCTCACGGGCCCAGCTGCTCCGCGGCATGTGGGATCTTCCCGGACCAGGGCATGAACCCATGTCCCCTGCACCGGCAGGCGGACTCTCAACCACTGCGCCACCAGGGAAGCCCGATACTTTACGTTTTTAAGTATTAAGGTATGCTTTAAAGTGATGAATTTGTGTATAAATTATATGATATATATAAACATTTATAGTATAGTATTTTGTCCAGAGTATAATTATCTGTGGGAAGGTTGGTCCATTATGAATAATTTTGCCATTACCAGAAGCAGAACTCTGGGATTGCTTTTTAAGCATGGTGTTATAACTTTTTTTTTTTTAATCTTCTTTTACTTTTCTTTCTCAGCTTCATTCAGGTAAGGATTGAGTCTATACTATTTACTGCTCTCTTTCCCATAGCATAGGGCTTGTTACAAAAAAAGGAGACCCCTCTTTTTTTTTTTAATAAGGGCTGTCCTATAAATATTTTTTGAGTGAATGAATGATGACATAAGTCAAAGTGAAAATCATTAATAAGCATCAGAAAGTTCCAAGGAGAGGGAAGGTACTTTGGGCTGGAGTGATTAGCAATATCTCATCATTTAAGAAAATTTGCTTTCTTCTTGGATGCAAAGAAATCTACCCTTAGTTTCCAAATATGATGCATTATTTATAGGATTTAGATTGTTTTAAATTATAGCTTCTTGTTTTCTGGCTAAGATACTCCAGTCATGAGTTTTATTATTCAGGGGTCCCATACTGAGTATAAATCCTTTCCATCAGAGAAAATGTTACATTTTAGTTCTCTGGGAAAATTAATTATGATTTACTATTTTAGGCCACCTTCTAAATTCCTGGGATAATTATATGAGATTCTAATTTCCAAAACATTCATTTGCAAATAGCTCATGAATACTACCCAATTTCCCAAAAGACAGTATGAAAATGAGCACCCTAAATGATGGGGAAGGCAATTAACATCTATTGAGGGACTGCTAGGTGAAAAGCTCTATAATAAGTGCTTTATCTCATTTAATCTTCTCAATTACCCTATGACATGGATATTATTACCAACTATTTAGAGATAAGTAAACTAAAGCTCAAAGCTGGCCAAGGTCACGCAGTAGGTAGAGCATGAATTCAAATTTGATAACTTTTGACTACACTGAAATCAAGCACTGCTGTTCATACTCTATTTAGAGAGTAAAAAGGCAAGCCAGACTGGGAGGAGATATCTGCCCAACATATAAAGGATTCACATCCAGAAGGTAAAATAAACCCCTACAAGTTAGGACAAATGAATAGGAAAACTAGCAAAAGAATTTTAAAAAGCCCTTCACAAAAGAGCTATCTAAATACCAACAAACATATGTTGTTGGTACTCAGATAACAAACATAAGAGGTCAAGTCAACGTACTTGACTTCTTTTAGCTATTAGGTAAATACATATTAAAGCCACAATAAAATACTTCTATTTACGTACCAAAATAGATAGAATTAAGAACACTAACAATCTTAAGTGTTGGCAAGGATATGGACAATGGGAACTCTCTTAAACTGTTGGTAAGAGTGTAAATTGGTACAACCACTTTGGAAAAGAAGTTTGTCATTATCTACTCAAGTGGAGGATATGCATACCATAGAACAAAGCAAGTCTAGTCCTAGGTATATACCTGAAAGAAACGCAAAACATGCACATTAAGAGCAACACTGTTAGCAATAGTCAAGATGTCCATTTACAGTAGAATGGATAAAACTCTGATACAGTCATACAATGACATATCCTACATCAACTGAAAAACAAACAAAATGAGCCACAGCTACATAATGTTATATAAAGGAAGGCAGACCTATACAAAATGTATCCTATCAGTCCATGAATATAAACCTCAAAAACAGGCAATTCTAGACAACAGTTTAGGGAATACAGCAGTGAAAAAACTGTAAAGAAAATCAAGGAAAGTATTATCACAAAAATCAGGCAACCTTCTGCAAGAAGGCAAAGGTTATGACCAGGGAGGGGGATACCAAGGGCTTCATTGTGCTGGTAATATCCTATATTTTGACTAGGTGATGATTATATGAGTTGTTTGCTGTATAACCATTCATCAAAGTAGATGTTAAATTTGAGAAGAACATGCTGGACCTGCCTACCCAGCTATCAATTATTAGTATAGGGCTTCCCTGGTGGCGCAGTGGTTGAGAGTCCGCCTGCCGATGCAGGGGACACAGGTTCGTGCCCGGGTCCGGGAAGATCCCACATGCCGTGGAGCGGCTAGGCCCGTGAGCCATGGCCGCTGAGACTGCGCGTCTCATGGCCTCTCCGCAACGGGAGAGGCCACAACAGTGAGAGGCCCCCATACCACACACACACAAAAAAGTTATTAGTATAAAGCTCTAATACTTAAGACAGTGTGGTCCAGGTACATGAATAGATTGGTAGCCCAAGTGAAAGACTTGCATTCATAAGCTTGATATATGACATTGGTGCCATTCCATGGGGAACTGAGGTTTATTCCATAAGTGGTGCTGGGACAATGGGAAAAAACAAAATTGGAATTCATCTCTCACCATATACAAAAAAACAATTCCAAGTGGATTAAAATTCTAAATATGGAAAGCAAAAAATTTTTAATTGTATAAGAAAAGTATAAAATATATTTTAAAATCTCAGAAGTGGGAAGGATTTTTAAAGAACAGACTATTAAGGAAAAGACTGATAAAATAAGTACATTAAAATTTAAAACTTTTACACATCAAAAGACATCATAAAGAAGTTAGTATAGTTGGTAGTTTAGATAAAATTGTATCAATACACATTTATGGAGTTGACAGCTGTACTATGGTTATGTAAGAGAATATATCTCTATTCTTAGGAAATATATTGAATATTGAAGCATTTAGGCATAAAAGGACAGGCATGATGTACCTAACTTACTTTCAAAAGGTTCAGAATATACACATACACACATATATATAGATACATAAATACATAGAGTGTGATTAATAAAACAAATGGAGGAAAATATAAACAATAAGTTAATCTGGATAATGGGTATACAGATATTCTTTGTACTATTTTTATTTTTGCAACTTTTTGTAAATTTGAAATTACTTCCAAAGAAAAAGCATTTTGATTTTATTTTTTTTAACACATCATTAAGAAAAATTAAAAGAAGCCACAGACTGGGAGGAAATGTTGCTAATGCATGTAACCAACAAAGGGTTCATATCCAGAAGCTATAAAAAATTTCTATAAATCATTAAGGGAAGAATGATGCAAGATCCAATAAACATATGAAATGATGTTCAACCTCTCCCTAATGAGAATCAGCAATCTACACAATGAGATACAACAGCAAAACAGAAAAATCTGACATACCAAATATTGAGCAGGAGGTAGGTGAACAAGAACTCATACAATCATGCCTGTAGGGATTCTTTGCAAAATCTAGTGCAGTTGAAGATTATCCCTTGACTCAGTAATCTACTCCTAGCTACACACTCTAAGATCAGGGGTCAGCAACCTTTTTCTTAAAAGGCCAGAGAGTAAATATTTTTAGGCTTGTAGGTCATAAGGTCTCTCAACTACTTAACTCTGCCACTGTAGGCTGAAAGGAGTCATAGACAATACATACACAAATGGACAGGGCTGTTTCATTCAAGCTTTATCTACAGAAACAGGCATTTGGCCTGTGGGCCATAGTTTGCCAACCCCTGCTCTAGAGAAACCCTCATACATGTGCACCAAGAGATAATTAGTAAGGATATCCATAACAGCTTTATTTGTAACTGCAAAAATTTCCAGCAATCTAACTGTCCATCAGTAACAGAATGGATATATTAGTGGTACACTCATACAATAGAATACTATACAGCAGTTAGAAATGAATGAACTAGAGCCACATATATCAACATGAATGCATCTTATGATTGTAATGCTGACTGAAGAGAAGTTCAGAGGTATACTCATAGGATAGTGCCGATTACATAAAGATTGAAAACATGCAAAGCAATATACATACACAAATGTACAGTAAAAGTATGAAGAATGCATGGAGCAAAGATAAACTATATCGTTAAGAAAGGTTTAAAAAACAAAAAGCAAGGAAGTGATTACTATAAATGTCAAGGTAATGAATATATCTATGGGGGAGGGAAGAGATGAACTACGGTAGAGAGGAACATGCTTCAGGGGTACTGTCAAGGTCTTATTTCTTGACCTGGGTGATGGTTATATAGATGCTCACTTTATACTTTTCCCTACATGTTTTATGTATGCATTTAATAACTTTTAGAAAGGCTTCCTTCCCCTCCCCTCAAACTGACAGGAATGATAAAACTGAATTCAACATAATTTGCACAGTAAAAGCAAGTGATTGAGAGAGGATTTAATAAAAGTCAACTTGTTGGCTATCTGAAAATTAAATTGTTTACTAGTCAAATCGCCAAACCCAGCAGAGATTTATGAAAGTAAAAGGTAAATAATGGGAATAAACTTCTAAATTTCTGTTTCTCCCTCAGAACTTCTGATACAATGAGGTATATTAAAGTCTTCATTAATGACATTTTTTTCCCTACTGGATAATGCTTGTATGTGCTCTTTCTCATTCATTCACTATTCTGGAAAAATTTCCAACATACAGAAGTTGAGAAAATAGTATAAAGAACCTCCATGGATCCAGCTTCAATGATTATTAAGTCATGACCAATCTTATTTCATCTATATCCCTAACCATCTCTCTCTATATATCCCTTCCCCTGTTCCCCTACTGAATTATTGTTAAGCAAATCCCAGACATCATATAATTTCATCTGTAAAAATTTCAGCATACTATCTCTAAAAGATAAGGTCCCTTTAAAACTTAACTGTAATACCAATAACATACTTTTAAAAAATCCACCAGAATCAAATATTCATCAGTATTCAAATTTCCATGATTATCTCATAAATAAGACAAGATCCAAAAATGTCCATTGTAATAAATCAATATTTCTTTTAAGGCTCTAAATCTACAGTTTCTCCCTCCCATATTTCCTCCCTTCATTCCACTTCTCCCCTTATCTTTGCAATTATTTATTAAAGAAATGAGGTATTTATACTATAGAGTTTCCTATATTCTGGATTTTGATGACTGTATTGTATTTCATGGTACCACATTCTTTGTATTTCTTATAAACTGTTAGTTAGGTCTAGAAGCTTGGTCACATTATTATTATTTTTTCTTTTTAAGAAATAATACTTGTAGGTAATACTGTGTTCTTCTCTGAAGAGGCACATAAAGTCTGGTTGTCTCTTTTCGTCAAACTAGAGCCATTGATAATTGATTAAATCCATTATTTCATTAGGTCTTGCAAAATGGTGGTGCTTAAACTATTCCTTTTTCATTTATTAGTTCCAGTACTTCTTTGAATGTAAAATTCACCTCTTTGAAGTAACCAAACATCCTCTCTTTAGGTACACTGAGGAACAGTTCATGTGACTGACACATTTAAGTGTTTCTTTAAAATTCAAGTCATACAGGAAGAGTCATCCCTGTTTCTTCATAATCAAGTAGAAATGAAATCAATGCCCCCCCTTTTTTGGTTATTGGGAACTATTTTCAGTGTGAGGTGGGGAGAAAAAAACTATTATATGTTGTAGCATGTAAAATTCCTAGGAGGTCTTTTCAGCGCTATAATTTTATATGTATGTAGTACATCTGAATCTTTTCTAATGAAACATCAAGAAACTGACCATTCTGATACTACAGAGACATTAAATTTTGGGATATCTCAAGTTCCATTCCTAAACCTGCTTCTCTATGCCAACATTGTCCAACAGAAATATAATGCAAGTCACAAATGTGAAACAGGTAATTTTATATTTTCTGGTAGCCACAGTAAACAAGTAAAAACAGGTTAAATTAATTTTAATAATATATTTTATTTAGCCCAATTATCTAAAAGATCATTTTAACATGTACTCGATATAAAAAACTATCAACGACATACTTTCCCATCTTTTATCATGCTGTCTTTAGACTACAGCATGTCTCAATTCAATTAACCACATTCCAAGTACTTAAAGCCACATGTAGCTAGGGGCTACCATATTACACCACACAGCTCTATACTCTCTCTCAGTAGCTGAAAAGTCTAAATGAGACCAACTAGCTATGCTTATGATTCACAGATAAACCTCTCTTGATCTGACCACTGCTGTAAATCCAACTGCCTAGGTACCTCAGACTCAACATGTTCCTAGCCAAACTCGTCTTCCTAAAACTGGTCCCTCCTCAGTGTTTCCTATCTTAGTACATGGCATGCCCATACATGCAGTGCACAAATCAGAAACCTGGCAGTTGTTCTGGTTGTCTTCCTCTCCTTCATCTCCTATGTAGAATTCCTCACCAAGTTCTGTTGATTTTAATTTCTAAAATTATATCAAATTCAGTTCTTTCTCTCGACTGCCACCTCACTAACCTAAGTTAGCAACATTTCATTCCTGGAATGCTGTAATAGCTACTTAATTGGTCTTTCTGCATCTACTCAAGGCCTTCTGACCAATTTTCCATCCTGCAGCTTAGAGATCTTTTCAAAATGCAAATTTGATCCTGTAACCCCTGCTTTACACAATTCAACAGTTTCCAAATGCTTTAAAAATAAAGACCAAAAACCTTAATATGGCCTACAATGTCTGCAATTTCTGATCTTACTTTTCCAGTCTCATCTCATTCTACATGCTCTCTCCACACTGCCTTCAAGCCATACTGGCCTTCCTTCAGGACATAAAATGAGCCATTATCCCTTCCATTAGAGGACCCTTGCACATGTTATTTCCTTGGCTCAAAACAATTTTCATACCACTATTTCAAATAATTAATTCTTACTCATCTTTTGGCTTTCAGCTTAAATACCGCCCTTGAACCAGTTCCTTGTCCCCCATACTTAGTTAGGATCTCCATTACACATTCTCATAGCACTGTTTTATCTTTCCTTCACAGCAGTTTGGTTCATTTTGTATCCCCAATCTAGCACACAGTTAGTACTCAATACATCTGTTGAAAGACCAAATAAATAGGGTACTGACAGTGATGCTAGAATTGACAACTATAGAGTTTCATGGTTAAGAGACAGGATTAGTCCCTTAAAGCAGCAGAAATTCTGTTGATTTTCTGATGGGAGGAGGACAGGACTCAAGATGGCAATCATGACTTTTGAAGTTTACTACTTTGTTTCTCTGCAAGTAAACACTTGATAGGTCTGCGACCTAAGTATACCTTACCTTATTGACCAGGTAGAGAAATACGGTTTATCAGTAAGCTCTCATTATTATTATTATTATTATTTTGCGGTACGCGGGCCTCCCACTGTTGTGGCCTCTCCCATTGCGGAGCACAGGCTCCGGACGCACAGGCCCAGTGGCCATGGCTCACGGGCCTAGCCACTCCTTGGCATGTGGGATCTTCCCGGACCGGGGCACGAATCCGTGTCCCCTGCATCGGTAGGCGGACTCTCAACCACTGCGCCACCAGGGAAGCCCTCTCATGATTTTGTAATAGTGGCCTGTTCGTTCTGAGAGCACTTTAGAGATACTAAGAGTTTTTACAAAATATTCACAAACAGTTTGCTGTGCTAAGCCCTGTGGGGAACAAAAAGTCTAAAACACAGTTTCTGCTCTGAGGAACTTACAATCAAGTTGGGGCACGAAGTAACACACACAAAATGATAAAGACAAAACCAGTCCATGAAGAAAGTTAAATGAATGGTACTACCCTACAAGAAATGTTAATACAGTTGAGAGAAGGAAAGACTTGTGTAAATAGAGAGGAAATCTTCAAGCGGAAGATGCAATTTGATGAAAAGGAGTCAAAGACAGAAAAGGGAAGAACATTTCTAGCAACAGGAAATGTTAAAGACAAGGAGTAGAGAAAAAGAGCAAGGTTTTTTCTAGGTCTGAGTACATCAATTTGACTAGTAACATGATGACAACAGTAAACTAGCTTAGATTCATCTCACCTTAACCATAGCTCTGTCTCTAAGGACCAAAACAGGTCATCAAGATAGATGACCACCGACTTCTTTGATATTATACTAATTATCTTAGCCAAGAAATATTGACGATTAATGAACCTTATGACTTATTTCCCAAACTGTGTCTGAATTGATAAATTAAATGTACAGGCATATTCCATGGGATGTCTTCTGGACAGAACACTTCTATCTCTTAATATAATACGTTTTGACCAATGTTTATACAGGAAAATTTGAATTTATTGTCCCTAAATTCAAATTGTATGTGAAAAGTCTCAAGCCACCTTCAAAATATAACTGGTATCAAACATCAAAAACACCACAAAGAGATCACAAATGAAACAACAGGGTGTAAACCTCTTTTTTGTAATTTTCACCCTAAAGCACTAACTACCTCTCCCAGTGATTTTTCAAAACCCTCCTGTTCAGAAGGCTACAGTTGTACACCTGGGTTTAGCTCACCTGGGTTTCACAGTCTTTGTGAAATAGTTTTTCCCTTCTTTGCCCATTTTGGCCACAACATCATTTCTTAAAACAAGTGAAAATGGCTAATTCAACACTCCTTCTCTCCTTAACTTTCTTGAAGCTCCATCTCCCTTGAGTGACAATTCATTACAGAAAGGTGCCTTGTTTTTCACAGTAAACTTGTATCTGCATTTTTCTAACAAATTTAGTTATTGCTGTTTATTATTTGATGTGCATATTGTAAAGATAATGTCTATGGTATGGCATGGAAACTGTACATGCTACTACATTAAAAGTAAACACTGTTTACAATTATATTAATTGCTTTATGATCAGGATGCTAATTTTTCCATTTTACTTCCCAACATGATAATGTTTCATAGATACAGGCATTTTACTGTATTTTAGTTACATTTTAGGAAACTGACTGAAGGCTTTGGGGGTGCGTGTGTAATGCACTAAAATTTTCTGCATTTATAGGAATGGGAAACAGGCTCTTAGTTATTTTCAAGCAGAACATCCGATTTTTCAGTAATGATTATAAATGCTTATATTTAGTAGAGACTAGGCAATCAGTAAAAATAAGGTGTTTTTCTTTCAGTGTGGTATAATTTCTTTTCTAAATCTGATGTGACCTCAGAATTAAAATATGCTGGCTATCCTTTGTACATGATAGGGTATAGGAACAAACAACAGTCATTTTTCTGAAGACAGAATAATTATCTTCTAAATTACATACTTTTGAAGGAAGTATAATCAATTTGCCAGTTCATCCAGCTTCATAAAGTCAATGAAACCATTTTTTTAATGAGATGATGCCCCTCTCCTACCAAGATCTTACATTTTATTAATTAATTACAAATTTTATTTTCCAATATATTCCTATCATTATCTTCTGAGTAACAAATGGGGAAATTCCCACTACCGTTGTTATAGAAAACAAAATGATAGATAACTTTTTCAAGAACAGAAAGCAGTAAAATCAAATACACTTCCTGTATCATAATTTGATTTCTCAGAAACACAATTATATATTCCTAGAGTTTTCAGGATATCTTTTAAAAATACTTAAATTAAGACTCACTAATTTTTTTTTTTTATTTGCGGTACACGGGCCTTTACTGTTGTGGCCTCTCCCATTGTGGAGCACAGGTTCCGGACGCGCAGGCTCAGCGGCCACGGCTCACGGGCCCAGCCACTCCGCGGCCTGTGGGATCTTCCCAGACAGGGGCACGAACCCGTGTCCCCTGCATCGGCAGGCGGACTCTCAACCACTGTGCCACCAGGGAAGCCCAAGACTCACTAATTTTTAAGATTTCAGTTTCTTGATATTAAAATTTTTTTTTTCTGTAATGAGAGTATAAATATCCTATTTATTTGTGTGGTTCTAAGAAGGACACTATTGTGCCCCATGGCATTCCGGGCAAAAGAGCACCGGTGAAATTAATCATGAGGAAACATAAGACAAACCTAAACTGAAAGACATTTTATAGAATAACTGGCTAGTACTCTTAAAAGTGGCAAGATTATTAGACAAAGAAGAAAACTGTCCCAGACTAAAGGAGACTATGAAGTTATGACAACTAAATGTAACCCTGGATCCTAGATCAATCCAGGTCTGGAAAAAGAATGTTAATTATAGAATTGATGAAATTTGAATAAATTCTGATAGATTAGTTAGTATTGTATTACTGTTAATTTCCTGATTATGTGAATTGTACTATGGAGGTAAGATGTCAGCAATTTGGGAAGCCGGGTGAAAGGTACATAGGAGTTTTTTGTTTAAGTCTGATATATTTCAAAATAAAATATTTAAAAAATTACATACACACACACCGGCCCACAAAATGTGAAAGTGTTGGGCTGGTTGTTTTGAAATGGAATGTAAGCACATAAGTGAGAAAGAAGGTGGCCATGGACTCCCAATTTCCCAGTGCCAAACTGCTATTCCCAGGTTTTTGAAGGAGGGTTTTCTCCTCTCTTTACTGAGAACTGTAAACATCTGCAGAATATGTGTGTGGCCAGTTATTCTTTTTTATTCCAGTTTGAGATTTGGTGGCCATGTCTGGAAAAGTCAATGGCTCCTTTGGCTGATGGTATCACTGAAAATGTTGTATGTAGATGCATGGGGAATTTAAAGTTTGCCTAAGGTTCAGAACTATCTTTCTTCCCAATAAGAAAAGTTTCCCAAATTAAAGAACACATAGGTCTTTATTGTTCACACACACTAAGCTGAAAGACCTTCCTATCCAAACAAGGTATATGTTACTCTACAGATACTTACATAAACTACGAGGTAATGGTACCTCTTAGAGCCTTGGCAGGCTATGGATTTTGCTTTGGATGCAAGCTAATGGCAACAACCATTTCTATTATGATACCTAAGCAGCATGGAGAACAAAATCTGCCTTTAGAAAATGCATACATTGGTTAGCAGTTTTATTTCATTCTGTGTAATAGGAAAGATAATCTATCCATATCATACTCAAAGTTTTCTAATTCTATTATTTGGAATCTACAAATTCTCTTTTATAAGATGGTGAATTTAAGTTGCTCAATATTAATCATAATTTTGGGAATATAGTTTCTAATATATTACCTAAGAATTGTTAATCTGTGGTTTTGTACTTTGTACAATCTATAATTAAACTGTATGAAAACACTCTGATTTCTCCTCATTATAATAAAGGTATATTCTGACATGCCACCACCCCCCAAAAAAAAACTTTTCTTAAAGACAATGAAACTTTACATATTAAGCATTTACATTTGGGAAGACAGTTCCTATTTTCTTGGGTGAACTATATAAATAAGACAGGTTAAATCTTTTCAGTTTAAGAAAGGAATTAAGAGCATTATTTTTATCATATTGTTGTAGAAAGTAACAGTTCCTACTCTTTTCTTCTAAAGTCTGACTTTCAAGATGTGAAAGTGGCATGATGACAAGATCTTAAGGAAGAGGTAGGATTTCAACAAGCAGGGATTTGGGAGGGGGTGAGAGAAAGGCACCCCAGAACAAGGGATTGATCTGAAGATGAACAAAGAGGCAGGGAAATATGGAAGAATCGGTTTGGCTTATGGGAGAGAAGGCTATGGCATATAGATTGGAAAAATATACTAGAGCCAGATCACTGAGGGGCTTAAATTCTAGGCTGAACAGGTTATGCTTAATTTCATAGGCAATGAGGAGCCACTGAAGGTCTTTGAAAAAGGGAAAGCCATGATGATATCTATTGTAGGAAGATCAGTCCAACAACATTGTGGAAGGAACTTAAGGAGAGAAAAGTAGCAAAGTGACAGATTATCATTATAATAGTCTAGGTAAGAGATAAGTGTTTCAACCACAGTGGTAGCACGGGGAAGAAAAAAGAGGCAGGGCATTATCTAAGTAGAATCGATATAATTTGGCCTTTTCCAGAGAAACATATACAAGATTTGAATAATACCATTTCAATCAAACCTCAAAATCAGAAAATGGTAAATAAAAACACACCTAGAAACAACTAAGCTGAATTGGATTGGGGATGGAGGGAATGGGGAACTTTCTTTCCAGATCTTTGACAATGTCTTCCACTCGCTGATCCTAAGATTTTAGTCCTTAAGGTAGTCACATGATTCAAACAGGACCCTTCACCTACCTTTTTTAAACTGAAGGCATGAAAAGAAGGCAAATATAAGAAGATTCAGTCCCATACAGTTAAAAAAAAAAAAAGTCATGTGTTTCTTGATCCTGCCTGCTGAAACACTCCTTTCTCAAGGGTATTATCTAGGGAAAAGATTCTTAATTGCTAAATGGATAGCTGTAGTTCTTTACCAGGAGGAAGAACATCTGTTTTCTCTCCTGATGGGATACAGGTTTCCTAGGCTACCAAATTTATCCTATACCCTACACTGCCTCACACAATTCAGAAATACAAACTCAAACGCAGGAATATGCTTGTTTTGTTACAAGTTAACTCCTAAACATTAGAAGAGCCGGGTGTGTACCGCAAACATATGTCTTTTAACACCCCTTTTCACAGGCAATTTCTTCTTCTCTGATGAGAGTTCAAGACTGTCATGGAGAGGTCTAAAGAAAATAGCACACTGAAGGGTTCCTAAGCAACAGAAATCAGAGATTAAAAAAAAATTTTTAAGTGTATTTTTGCAAGTAATACCATTTTACATTTGTGTGCCATTTAACAGTTTAAAAAATGCTTTTAATACTCTTAATTTAATCTTCACAAGCATCCATTATGGGGATTAGCATTTTTTATTTTATAAAGGAAACTGAGCAAGTTTGTCACAAAACTAGTAAGTAACATAGCAGGGGCTCAAAATCAGGTGTTGAAATGTTTAAATAATTTCATCATCAATGACAAGAAGATATTTTATATATCAACTAAAGAATCTTGGGCTCTCATTCACCCATGGTCACTAAGCTCATGTCAGGTCTTAACTATGTATGAATCTTCACTAAGACAATATAGACTAGTTGGGAGATGGAGTGGCATGATCTCTTCCTGCTGTGAACAATTACTTCCCACAATTTTGACCAGATTTTCAAGTTTTCTAAATTTAAAAGTTACCCTTTCAATAATCTGCTTTTTAAAAATAATTATGGATTAGGGTCTTAAAAAGTATGGATTAGGGTCTTAAAATCTCTCGGATCTGAACTAATTGGCTAAGTTTTTTGTTCTTACTTGAAAATGGAAATAAATTCTAGCTAACTCCTGAAGGAATCTTCAAATATCCAAATTAATCCTTGCACCTATAGTCTTCTCCAAATGTATATTTATAATACACAATGAAATTGGCCAAGTAAAAAAGATTACATAAAATGCCCTGAAAGTTAAAATGACTAATAAATGAAAAGGTTTAAAGACTTCCATCCCTAATCTTCTGATGTTAACTGTAGGATTTTTAGGAGGATGTATGATATTAGTATGTTTTCTTAGTAAAAAATGAGATATACTGAGTTATTAAAATGTATATAAACTTTAGGAACAACGTATGTCATAAAAAGTCTTACACAAAAATAACTAGTAACAAGCTACAAATTTAACTGGAAAATACAATAGAAACCAGTTTTTTTTAATTTTTCTTTTGAAAATATGAAATAAAAGTATATAGAAAGATCTGGTAAATCAAAAAATAAAGCAGGAATAAACTGCTATTTTTCAATGAGGAAGCGAAATGCTAAAATGTATTCTGTTCATATTCTGTATTATAGTATATAGCGTTATAATAGTATTCTGCTACAGTCTTGGTGAGCACCAAAGTTGATGCTAATACCACAGGTTTACAAACCTGGAGTGTAACATAGTAAGGATGGGCTTCTAAGAAATAAGACACAAAGAATCTAGAATTAGAAACTAAAAACAGAAGCACTGGTTTTAATAAGACTCATTTGTAAAATCATCTCCAACATGAAATTATTAAATGAAGTAGGAAAAATTCGATGCCCATCTTTAAGAAAATATGTAAGAAATATCCTCCATGAAAAGACCACGTTGGGGACTTCCCTGGAGGCGCAGTGGTTAAGAATCTGCCTGCCAATGCAGGGGACATGGGTTCAAGTCCTGGTCCAGGAAGATTCCCCATGCCGCAGAGCAACTAAGCCCATGCACCACAACTACTAAGCTTGCGCTCTAGAGCCCGTGAGCCACAACTGCTGAAGCCTGCACACCTAAAGCCCATGCTCTACAACAAGAGAAGCCACCGCAGTGAGAAGCCCGCGCACTGCAATGAAAAGTAGCCCCTGCTCTCCGCAACTAGAGAAAAGCCCATGCGCAGCAACGAAGACCCAATGCAGCCAAAAATAAATAAAATTTAAAAATAGATAAATAAAATGTACTTAAAAAAAAATCTTGGTTAATCCACTTATTTAAGTAGTTTTGAAAATTTTTTTCCTAAGGAGGGATGAACATACTAAGGAACATCTTCAAAGTAAGTCTTAAGAATTTAGTTAAGAAAGAAACAGCACAGATTGTGCCCACTGAGACTGAAGTAATAGGCAAAAATCTCAAGTGGGAAGAATGTCCATGAGAACATGGGGGAGAGAGAGAGAAAGTGGCCCCATCTTTTCTGTCAATAATGCCTTTTTCTAAGAGATGAAAAGGAACTACAACACAGCTTTACAAAGTTGTAGAGTCACAAAATAGGATAATGTTGGCATCAAAGACACAATTAAAACATCTATTTATTTGGTAAAAAATGATTTTCCTAGGACCCCCTGGGAGTTCTAGATGGCACAGATGACCAGGAGAGGGCAGCTCACCACTGCAGCTGTGAGTTAAGATGTGAATTTGTCATCAAGGGGATACTCTACCTTAGCTACACTTTCCATATTCAAATGAAGAAGTAAAGATACTACTATTAAAAATTCTACACAACAGATAAAGTATAATAGCAATAAGTCATTACAACAAGTAGCTAGTAAGAAAAATTTCTGATAAGCAAATTGGAGTTCATAAGATAAGATGAGGCTAAAGTTCCTGTCCCTCTCAGATAAACGGAATAAACAAGAGCTGGAAATTACAGTCATTATGACTAGTGTAGATTTACTATCTTTTTATACTCCAATGCACTTTTTGTAAATAACTACTTTCTTAGAATTTATCTAAGTTTTCAGGTATCCAAATTTTTTACCAAAATAAATTCATAAAAACACAATGAATGCTATTAAATGTACTATCGCATACATCAAAGGATGTGGGAAAAAAAATCACCTCCTTATATTAACCTATTTCAAAACCCAGTACTTCCTCTTGAATTATACCTATCTTTGAAATACATTCTGTTTATAATCTTTGTTGCATGCATAAATTTGAAGATTTGTATTGGCAAAAAAAGGACTGCCATGATCAAATAGACCTGTATGGTTTTTATCAAAAGAATGAAAAAGGGCTGAAACTTTTTGAATGTTAGGAGACTGTACAGACTGCATGATTTCTTCCTTTTTGGCTGAAATCCACTCAAGGAGCATGGGGGTGAAACAATCTCGGCGTCCAGAGCCAAGTAATTTCTTTATCTTTTAAGAGGCATAGCCCCTCACTTACTACAAAATTCTGGTTCCTATACACAGTAACTGGAAGAAAAGTAATTAGACTTCAAGTCTCTTAACATTTCTTATTTTCATCAGTATATTACCTTTTGTTTAGATGTTTAACTTAAATAAAATGAGAAGAAAATACTGAAAAAGAACAAAGACAATACTAATTACACAAATGGTTAAAAATTGTTTAAACATGGAATTTCATTTCCTTGGTGAATTTCTTGATTTGAGGTTTAAAGGCAGTAAGTACTTCCAAGCCCTTTTCATGGCACGGTGTCCAAAGAAAATGATGTTTGCACAGCACATTAGGTTAAATGGAGGAGGGCATTTTCAGTTAGACTGCTAGCCCAGAAGCTCCAAATGTCCCAGGTTCTGCCAGGCCACCCCGAGGACAGAGGGAATCAGTATCTTGCTCACCTGTAACTTATTGCTGTCACAGGAATAGCTGTAGCACATCAGTTAGGGAGTTTATAAGTATATTTGGCCAAATGTAAGGGGATAGGGGGAGAATGAAGGAGTAGCTGCAGTCCCAGCTCACTGAAGATGTTTTACAGTACAGAAAGCACACTGTGGGAAGCAAAGAAGCAGCTGAGTGTAAACGGGGGTCTGTGGGTTGACTTTGACTTCTTCACTTTTCATACACACTGATGGTTTTGACCCTTGTCCATTTTAACAAAGACAAAAGATATTTAGTTAGAGAAACTTCCTCTAAAAATAATGTTGCAGTAAAGCAACTATACTCCAATAAAAATTAATTTTAAAATAAATAAATAAATAAATAATATTGTTGCAGTTTTAAAGCAGAAAAAATAATAAATGAAGCTATTGATGATATTTTTCTTGACTGTCTTCTTTAAAAATCTCTCTCACACGGGTACAAGACTAACAGGGGAAAACTATGGTATCAGCAACTGCCAAAACTCTAGTTACTAGCACTGAAGACCAGTAGGTGATGTAAAAATCCATAATTAATCAAGTCACCAGGGATCAGAACTAAATAATAATCCATAGTCCCTTCCCTTTAACCAAAAAAGAAAGGAGATCAAAAATTTAAAAATTCAAATGGTAACTAAAAGAAAGATAATAATAAAACACAGCAAACTAACTCAACAGAGTAATTTGTCTATATTCCCTTGCAAAGGCCTGCCTCTTAGAACCCCCGAATGATTAAAAAGTTATACTTCTGGCTGTTAGGGAGTTCACCTTCCATGAGGCCCCCAATGGAGCAGCAAGTCTCCACTAAAGACACTTAAGTTCTTAAAGGAAACTCAGCCAACACCTGCATGAAAACAGCCATGTCTCTTCCCCCAGTGAGTACAGAGGTCCAATTAAAGTCAAATAGTTCATCTCAGGGAAATCCTGAACAGCTCAATCTGAAGGCAGTTTGGCAGCAAACTCTTTAGTAAAACTGGACAGGGACAGTTTACTGGGTGTGCACCTTGACGTTCGCACAGGAGCCTGCTCTCAGAAGGGGCCTGTGCTTGGTTGAATGCTCTGCTGTTGCCATCTTTAAATTCTTAATAATTTTAACTTTGAACTTGTGGTTTGTAACTGAAGGCCAATGGGACAATGGAACACCAGCAGAGGAAATATGCCAAGTGTAAGCATACACACCAAGCAGCTGGCCGTGGCTGCCCAGCCCAAATGTGCATACCCATGGCAGTCCAGGGTCCCACAAGGCACTCAAGGGTCAGCCAGGACTGAGCCCACAGTGCCAGTAGCAATGGTGGCAGTGGCCCCAGGAAAGAGGAGGGGCTCTTCATGGGAATATGCAGTGGAAAGCCAGCTTACCCATCTGTCCCTGAAACCTGTCCCAGGAGCATAGGCACAAATATTAACTTTCCAGTATGAGTGCCAGGACAGGATGTGCCAATGCTTAGACAGTAAATTCTTTCAGCAAATTATTGCAAAGTAAAAGCATATACATGGATGTTAACATGTTAGGGAGTTATTAGACTTCCACAAATTTAGTTTTGAAAACTGTTGTAACAACGCAAAGTAAATTCCCACAGGCTTCAAACAAGAGAAATTAAGGATTATCACATTTGATGGAAAACAACACTATTTTCATATGAAGCTTTGGATGAACCAATTATTAATGCGGAACAATTTTAAAATTAATTTTCCCTTATAATTGAAGATATAGCGATAGAATACATAACCAGGCATTTTGAATTATATACAAGTCATGAAGCCACTTCTGGTTGCTTGTACTCCACAAGTTATAAGAAATGGCAGAGGAAATATTTAAATGCCAATGTATAAACTTACATTTAAAATTAAATTCACAAAAGTTGATTCATATAAAGTTAAATATTTTAAGAAAAATTGTTCTGTATAAATCATCAGCTCTGGGCTTCCCTGGTGGCGCAGTGGTTGAGAGTCCGCCTGCCCATGCAGGGGACACGGGTTCGTGCCCGGGTCCGGGAAGATCCCACATGCCGCGGAGAGGCTGGGCCCGTGAGCCATGGCCGCTAAGCCTGCATGTCCAGAGCCTATGCTCCGCAACAGGAGAGGCCACAACAGTGAGAGGCTCCCGTACCGCAAAAAAAAAAAAAAAAAAAAAAAAAAAAAAAATCATCAGCTCTAGATGTTCTAAAGTTTATATTTTGAAATAATTTATCTGAAATATGCCACTGTTGTTAAAGCCTATAAAATGTTCTTAATAACTCCAGTAACAATTACATCAGCAAAAAGACCCTTCTCAAAATTAAAAATTACCAGACTTCCCTGGTGGTGCAGTGGTTAGTAATCCACCTGCCAATGCAGGGGACATGGGTTCGAGCCCTGGTCCAGGAAGATCCCACGTGCCGCAGAGCAACTAAGCCCATGTGCCACAACTACAAAGCCTGAGCTCTACAGCCCACAAGCCACAACTAATGAGCCCATGCTCCACAACTACTGAAGCCCGCCCGCCTAGAGCCCATGCTCCACAACAAGAGAAGCCACCACAATGAGAAGCCTGTGCACCACAATGATGAGTAGCCCCTGCTCGCCACAACTAGAGAAAGCCCGCATGCAGCAATGAAGACCCAATGCAACCAAAAATAAATTTTTTAAAAAATAAAAAATTATCAAAAATTATTTGTAATTGAAAGTGACCAACATTACTTTCAATTGTATCAATTAAAAATGAACTTACTAGGGGCTTCCCTGGTGGCGCAGTGGTTGAGAGTCCGCCTGCCAATGCAGGGGACGCGGGTTCGTGCCCCGGTTCGGGAGGATCCCGCACGCCGCAGAGCGGCTGGGCCCATGAGCCATGGCCGCTGGGCCTGCGCGTCCGCAGCCTGTGCTCCGCAACAGGAGAGGTCGCAGCGGTGAGAGGCCCGCGTAACGCAAAAAAAAAAAAAAAAAAAAAAAAAAGAACTTGCTAAAAGTATAAATTTTGATGACCTAAAAAATGAATCTGCAGAAAAGCAAGGCAGAAAAATCACATGATTGATCAAGATATCACATTGATAAAGTATTATTACTTACGGTATTAAAATCATAAACCCTCAATTTTTTTTGTAATTTGTAACTTTATATCGTTACTCATGCATTGTTATTACCTCTATTATATTTAAAGGAAAAAGTGTTAAACATTAGTATCTTTAACTGTATTTTTTTTTTTTTTTTGCGGTGCGGGCCTCTCACTGTGTGGCCTCTCCCGTTGCGGAGCACAGGCTCCAGATGCGCAGGCTCAGCGGCCATGGCTCACGGGCCGAGGTGCTCCGCAGCATGTGGGATCTTCCCGGACCGGGGCATGAACCCATGGTCCCCTGCATCAGCAGGCAGACTCTCAACCACTGTGCCACCAGGGAAGCCCTAACTGTACTTTTTTCCTGCTTTTTGAACAAGGGTCTCTCATTTTCATTTTGCACTGAGTGCCACAAATTATGTATTACACTGGAAGGCTAATCCAGTAATAGTTACTTCTTCTCAAGGCTTGGCTACTGTCTTGCAAAACTCCTCTGCTTCTCAAGGGCCAACCTTAAACATACATCCATGTTCTCCCTACCTGTTTTGTCCTAACTGTATATATCTCTGGCCACCTTTCTCTATTCTAACCTCTGTGCTATGATTCCCAATCCTATAATCCCGCTCTCGAAGGCCCAGATTTTTAAGCACCCATTTCACACTTTTCTCCCTAATCCCTCCAATCTGTTACCCTCATAATAATCTTGAACTAATTTTACTTTATTCCCTAAATTCAATGAATCATTAAGTCTCACTAGATCTCTTTCGATATGCCCCTCGAATCTGTGTTAACCCCATACTCACTCTGATCATCCTAGACAAAGTCCTCATAACCCTCTACTGGGAAGAGAAATCTTACCTCACACATAGATTTAACATCATCTCATCTAATCCTCCTAAATCTAAACCCTCTGCAATACAGGTAGAACACATTCTGATGTAAAAACCACCCTATTTTAAAACTGAAGAAGTTGAGGAACAAAGAAGTAAAGCATACTGCTCCAAGTCATGATGAAAGCAACCTGCTCAGAGCTATGGAGAGGGGGTCTAATCAGATATCTTCCATTACATCATGATATTAGGGCTCTTGAGTCCTCCAATTTGCAATAAAACTTTCATCAGATCAGTTTCTCATCCAAGGCCTCTTATACCTAACTACTGCTAGAACATAAATAAAGCCTAAAATTTTAGGATCAGCTATCCAACCTCACCTTAAATTAGGTTTTAATCTATTTTAAAGCTGTATCTCCTACTACTCCCATGCTAGTCCACACTTTACGCTCCTCTGTCTGCTTTGCTAGCCTATCAAATTTCTGTCCATGCCTTAAGACCAAACTCAAATGATACCTCCTTTCAGGATCCCTTCCTTGATTTTTCCCATCAAGAAACAGTCCTTCGCAGACCTACTAGAGAATGGACTTGAGGATACGGGCAGGAGGAAGGGTAAGCTGGGACAAAGTGAGAGAGTGGCATGGACATATATATACTACCGAATGTAAAATCGATAGGTAGTGGGAAGCAGCCACATAGCACAGGGAGATCAGCTCGGTGCTTTGTGACCACCTAGACGGGTGCGATAGGGAGGGTGGGAGACGCAAGAGGAAAGAGATATGGGGATATATGTATAACTGATTCACTCTGTTATAAAGCAGAAACTAACACACCACTGTAAAGCAATTATACTCCAATAAAGATGTTAAAAAAAAACACAACAGTCCTTTATTCCTTTGAATTTCTACTGGTTTATATGAATGCTCCTATAGCATATGCCACATCCTTATCTTGAAGGGAGGCTCCAAGAAGACTCATTCCCATAGCACCACAAGACTTAGCAATGAATCAGTATCTTATTTAGCCTTCAGGACACAGTCTCATCGTTCATTCAAACATCTATTATCTACTATGTGCTTGCACAATACTTAATGCTGTGGAGGCACAGATATAAAGCCTAGGTGCTTCAGATAAAGATGCAGGACTAACATATGCATACATGGCTGCCCCTTCCCCAAATCTCACTAAAATGACAGTAAAGGAGTTTAAAGAGTCAAATGCCCTCCAAATTACTCTCCCCGTTCCATGCAACTGTGTGACTGCCTTTTTTCTACTTCAGCAAATGACTGGAAATTTATTTTCTGGAGATAATAAGTAAAAAGGAAGTTCTCTAGATCGGGGGCAGGGCTATAAACTGAAACAGAAAGATTAAGTGGAAATATACATAACGGATTCTCAGATCTCCAGCCCTCTTCCCCTACTTGCCTCCTAGAACACTGTCAACCAGGCCTTTGCTCTCCAGGCAGATGATCCAAATACTCTTTTTCTCTTTTCCAAGAACTCTAACTGCCCTAGAAGAAAGTCCTAAAGATGCTCACATTAAGGAGTTTCCCCCCTCCAAAAAAAAAAAGGAGTTTTCCCAGAAAAATGATTCAGCTAAATTTCCCTAGATGGTTATATTGACAAACTCTCAGCAACCAGTCAGTTGTTAAGTATCCCACTTTTTTTTTTTTTTTTTTTTTTTTTTTTTGCTGTACGCAGGCCTCTCACTGTTGTGGCCTCTCCCATTGCGGAGCACAGGCTCCGGACGCGCAGGCTCAGCGGCCATGGCTCACGGGCCCAGCCGCTCCGCGGCATGTGGGATCCTCCCGGACCGGGGCACGAACCCATGTCCCCTGCATCGGCAGGCGGACTCTCAACCACTGCGCCACCAGGGAAGCCCAAGTATCCCACTTTTAATCATGAGCAAACAACTAATGATTATCAAATATCTGACAAACACCTAGAATGAAAGCTAGAAACCAAAAGAAAAAAAAAAAAACAGAAAAGGTAACTTAGAGAAAAAACACTATTCAGAAATAAGAAAAATTAAACTAAAATTATCATGAATATTCTCTAAGATATAAAATACTGTATCCATAATAAGGTACAAGTCCCCCAAGTTGTTTTTTTAAATTTAGTTTTCTACATACCTATCACTAAATCAACCCAAAATCTTTTCCATTATTTAAATTTTCCACACACACACTCTTTAAAGAACATTCAGATAACAGAGAGACAGACAGACATACAGACATAACCACTCGTTCTTAGAAAATAAAAAACACAATAGCAAAAATAAGACACTCAATAGATGTGTGGGAAAATAAAGTTGAGGAAATCTCCAACAAAGTAGAACGTGAAGACAGAGATGGATAATATGGCAAGAAATAAAAAGTTAAGAAAATCAGAGCACCAATTCCGAAGGTCCAATATATGAAAAAAAGGTGTTCTAGAAAAAGTGAACAAAGAAAAAGGAGGGGAGGAAATCATCAAAGAAATAATTAAAGACCATTTCTCAGAAAGGAAGGACATGCATTTCCAGACTGAAAGGGTCTACTGAGTACCCTATATAGTAGATGAAAAAAATCCCAAACCAAGGCACAAAGAAAATCTTACATATTTCCAGAGATTAAGAAAAAGAAAGACCATTCAAAGGATCAGAAATCAGAGTAGCTGGAGACATCTCAACAAAAATACTGTAAATTAGCAAGCAATGGAGCAATGCCATCAAAATTCTGAAGGAAAAGCATTTTCAACTTAAGAGTTCTACCTCTGCATCCTTTCTCAGGACATTATTGGAGGTGAACTCCTTCAAAATGAGTAAGTAAATCAAGGAAGATGATGAAATGGGATGTAAAAATGGAAACTCTACCACAGGAGAAAAGCAAAAGGAATTCCTAGGATGACAGTGAAAGGAGATCCTAAAACGATACTGTGCACCAGTTAGTATACAGGGCAACAAGACCAGGATAGAGCAGTTAGAATTTCTCCAAACATGAAAACTGATGGAAACTTCAAAGTATGTGAGCATATTGGGAGAAGCTTTAGATATTTTAATAAGAATTCCAAGTTGATTTAGTGATAAGTACATGGAAAACTAAGCAAACAACAACAAACCCAAAAAATAATGTGGGGTGGGGGAAGGCAGGAACAGTAGAGGAAAGAAAAATTCATGATTTTATCTATAGGATTTAGCTATTCAATAACACTTTTATAGTCATAATAATGTAAACACTATCTGATCTAACCAAGAAGACAATTATAAACAGAAGATGGGAAGAGTGCCTGCAGAGCACTGAGAGCAGAGGGAGGTAGAGAAAGAAAAATCTTATCTTCTATGGTGAGAAGGCTATAGAAAATTCTAAAACTGAAAAAATCAAGAGGTAACAGTACAAGAACGTAACTAACAGCAACAGAGGTAAACATTAAAAGAATCAGATGAAATAACTGATCATACTGACTTTGAGGAACGGTGAAATGGCGATGGTGGTGGGGAATGATGACAGAATGCTGTTTTTCATAACAAAAAGTGGAAACTATTGACTCTTCAAAGTTATGTGCAAGCATAACTTGATAAAAATTAAAACATAATTAAGCCACTGACGGTTTATACTCTAGTGGGAGAGACAGACATATAAACTGATAATTATAAGCACAGGGTGGTAAGTGCTGTGACAGTAATTTACCTGTTTATCTATAGTACTTGTTACAGTCTGCCTTGTATTCTGACCATCTGTGTACAGGTCATTATTTCCCCTGCTAAGCAATGAACTATAAGGACATTTACCCTGTCTCATTCACCTTTGATAGATCTTGGCAATTTATACACAGTTGTTATTTAATAAATACTTCCTAAATCAACAATACAGAGGTGGGATCGCCTTTGTAAGTAAGTTTGAGGGTGTTTTGTTTGTGTTTAAACTGCCCAGAAACTGAACCTCCTTTCTATATTTGGGAAAGCCCTCATCTTATGAGGCATAGCTGGCCTCCCGTTAGAGAAGGTAAAAATGTCAGATATTTGCTTCTTCCCTTGCACACCTCCACCATTGAGATACAGCTGCCATACTCTTTGAACGGAATCTGGCAAGAAGACACAGCACAGACCATGTGAAATCCCTTTTGGTGGTGGGGGTCAGCAGCTACATCCACTTCCAGGTTCTAGCAGCAGCATTAGGTATCCAGCTTCGGTGGTGTTGGTCACGTCAGCAGTGCAAGTCACTGCCTATGGGCTGAGCCACACCAGCGTCTTCACTGGACCATCTTTGCAAGGTGGTTTGCATTACTCGTGGAGAAACAGTCTCCAAGTCTATTTATCCAACCCTATCAGAAATTCTGTGAGAGATCCAATATCCCTTTTCTGCTTAAGCTAGCCAGAATCGGTTTCAATTGCTTACAACTATGAACCCTGTCTGTACAGTCAGCTCTGCTGACAGTTTTGCACCCAGACCATTCTACCTGCTTGCACTTTGCAAACCCTCTGATCATTTCAGTTTTATATTCCTCTTTCTTAAAAAATGTTCCTGTAATTTGTGAAATGTTAAAGTAATTGTCATTGATCTCAAAATCTCTATATTAAACTTTTGAAACAGCAAGCACTGGTTATAGATCCTAGCTAACTGGCAAGAAGTAGAAAAGGTATTCAGCATTTTTTATTTGCATTTTGCTGTGAGTAGTTGATTTAATAACATTACTATAGATTCACAGTTCTCAAATTTTTTAGTCTCAGGACCCCTACACACTCATAAAATTGTTAAGAACCCCAAAGAGCATTTGTTTATGTGGGTCATATCCATAAATATCTACCATATTAAATGTTAAAACTGAAAAAATGTTAAATAGTTCTTAACTCACTTAAAAACAATAAGTAAACCCGTCATGTGTTAATGTAAATAACACTTTAATGAAAAACAACTATATTTTCCAAAATAGAAAGAAATGAGAAGAGTGGCATTGTTTTGCATTTCTGAAATGCTTTTAACGCCTGGCTTAATAGAACATAGCTGGCTGTGATATGCTGTTTTGGTTGAAGTAAATGAAGATGACCTGGCGTCATACAGATATGCAGTTGAAAAAGGGAAATAAAGACTATTTCAGTAGTCTCTTAAGATAACTGTGGATATTGATGTTTAACACTACACCAAATCCAACAAGTGGTAGTTTCTCAAAGGTTAGTTACTATGTAAAATCTAAAATTGGTCTCTTTTGTTGCACTTTGAAAGAATTTTTCATCCATGCTGATTTTGTAACTTCGGATATCAGTCATATGGAAAATACTGGTTCACTGAGTTATACTTTGTGCGCACGTCCCACTTCATCATACAGAATATTAAAAGACATGTACTGCTGCATTCAGACTTAATAAAAGTAATATTTTTTATTGATCCATCAAGAATATTCTTAAGTGAAACCAACTTTATTTTTTTTTAAACTGTGATGTATGGAAGAGTATAATGACATTATGGTTTGGTGCAACTGCCTTGCTTTGTGCTAAGGGGCCAAGTGGTTTTACTCATCATTGGTTTTGCACCATCAGTACAAATGTCAACATAGTAAAAAAAAAAAAAAGGCAAATAACTTCTTAGTATTATTATGAAAATAGATTTGATCCTGAAGATCCTCTGAAAGGCACTCAGGGACTCCCAAAGGGCCACAGACCACAGTTCGAGAACCACTGCTGTAGGCAGAAAGAGTATTTAAAGCCAAAAGGCACTTGGTGTTTTTGACAATTTGGAAAGAAACACAAAGATCTATGACCTATAATAATTTGTAAATTCTGCTAACTCACGAATCTTAATGGCATGTTCCATAAGGCTGCTGTTTGGAGTAAACTGTCAGTATTAGCATCTTACCATGATTTTATTTGTGAAAAACATCCCTTATTTAAAAGTCACCAGTTCATTGCAGCTCTATCTACAATAGCCAGGACATGGAAGCGACCTAAGTGTCCATCGACAGATGAATGGATAAAGAAGGTGTGGTACATATATACAATGGAATATTACTCAGCCATAAAAAGAAATGAAGTTGAGTTATTTATAGTGAAGTGGATGGACCTAGCGCCTGTCATACAGAGTGAAGTAAGTCAGAAAGAGAAAAACAAATACCGTATGCTAACACATATACATGGAATCTAAAAAAAAAGATTCTGAAGAACCTAGGGGCAGGACAGGAATAAAGATGCAGAGGTAGAGAATGGGCTTGAGGACATGGGGAGGGGGAAGGGTAAGCTGCGACGAAGTGAGAGAGTGGCATGGACATATATACACTACCAAATGTAAAATAGATAGCTAGTGGGAAGCAGCCGCATAGCACAGGGAGATCAGCTCGGTGCTCTTTGTCCACCTAGAGGGGTGGGATAGGGAGGGTGGGAGGGAGATGCAAGAGGGAGGAGATATGGGGATATATGTATATGTATAGCTGATTCACTTCGTTATACAGCAGAAACTAACACAACACTGTAAAGCAATTATACTCCAATAAAGATGTTAAAAATAAAATAAAATAAAATGTAAAAGTAAAGTAATCAAAGCTTTGGAATACAATATAGAGGAATCATATTCAGATATGATAAGAGATCTGACTTACAGGCTAAACTGGACAAATATATGCAATACTTTCAAAATGTATTAACTGCAATTTTCAAGAAGAGAGATTTCCCTTTGGAAGGCAAAACTAAAAAAACTGAAAAGGTTGTAAAATATAATTTAGGCTCATAAAAAAATAATAAAATAAAAGTCACCTGCTAGAGGTGATCTGAACAGGTCAATTAAAAATATTTGTTGGAAGGAACTATGTGTTACATGGAAGAAAATAAGGAAATATATGTTACAGCAGTGTTTATTAATTTAAGATTTTTTGAAGATCTCAATATCTTTCCTTTAAACTGTCAACAGTATTTGGCTGGGCAAAGAAGCACACTCATTTAGTCTTCCTTTACTTGCATTATAGAACCTACCATGAGTCATCTAGTCCCATTTTGATGAAATGAATGAAGACAAGGACCTAAATCTGCATGATATGTAACCAACACGGATTCCAAAGAACAGAGTACTACCATGCTCATCCATTAATATCTATTCAATTATTTATAATCTTGTTTTCCTGAAGCAGCTGAATTCAAATGCCCAATGTTGGCGAATATCAAAATATAAACATACTAGCAGGCTGTTTTGATACTAGTTATAGGGCAGCAGCAGCAATATGAGAAGTACTGGTGATTATTAGAATCATCATTCATTTGCATACCACTCTTTACAATTTTAGAAGCATTTGCAACTCCTTTATCTAATTTCAAGTACATAATTCTTGAAGTAGGTAGAAGTTATTACCATCTTTTTATGAATAAGTAATAAACTCACATATTAGTGGGCTTAAATTCAAACTTTTGAGTCCTTTTAAGGGCTCTTTCCTCGACTCTATCATTTGAAACTGTCTGGTCATGATAATTCCTCCTTCTCCTCCCCTTTTTGTTGAAAAAACAATTGATATTCATAATAATGAACCTGGGATCCTCAAAATTTCAAAGAGCTTGCTGAATCTTCCCAGATAACATTAAAACTAAAGATAAAAGGTTAACAGCATTTTAAAATTTCACAATTCTTTGTAATTTAACAACAAAAGCAGTAATTTCCCATTAAACATAGCCCTTTCCCTTAACTGTCAGCCAACTTTAAAAATTGTCTTAAACCAAATTTACTTATTCAACAAGGATTTGAGTATATACTATGTATGGTAGTTGGTATGAATATTTTTCAAATTAAGGAAACTTGCCAGTTTTTGATACAATTGGCATTCACTGTAATAAATAAGCCATGATTTTTCTGGTTCTACTTTCTCTTCTTAACTCCCATATATCTAAAATATAATGACAGACCTTCTACTGACCCACTGTTATTAGTGAATTCTGCTATATATCCCAATCATTAATGTTCCAATAATACTCACATATTACTAACATAATAAAGGAATCAAAGAAGAGAGATTTTGATTGATATTTGAGCAAAATTTAAACAATTGGCAAAATCTAAATTAGTTTTCTGGCACCTGATTTCCAGTCTAAAGATATAAACAAACATTCAATAACTCAATTTACACTTTTTAAAAATATATGTTGACAGGATGTTTAACTTCACAGTCTACCTTTAAAAAGTCTACTTTAAGCTATATAAAGGAAGCAAGATATGTATATCTATACCTGTGAATCTTAAAAGCAATTTTATTTTTAATCTTTACCAAGATAATTACCAATAGATATTTATTTTATATTTCTTTTCATATTCATGTCACCTGCAGTGACTCAAAGACCAAAGTGATAAGAAATCCCTGTTGGAGTTTAATGTAAATCATTGATGTCAATCCCCCTGGTCCCACTGTATAGATGTTCACATCACATGGTCAATTTAAATGAAAATACATGGACTGTAAATTTTAAATTCATTTTTTTAATTCTTCAAGTTCATTTAGGTTACCATGTGTCCAGACAAATCCATATCATGTATGAAGATGAAGAAGTAGAAAAACTGGATCAAAAGAATAAAAATGATGAACGGCCATAAACTGCAATAACATTAACATCTTTGACTCACCAAGGTTCATTAAAGAAGCAATATAATTAAAATTTGCTTTGGCATTGCCATCCTTATTCATAAATCCTGAAAGCCAACCTTCGCCATAAGTGATAGAAACTAACAGACATATTATTTCACTCGACTTATACTATGATTCTTTAAAAAAAAGAACTATGATAATAAAAGGAGAGCACAATTTAGTTACTATTCTTCATTTTGTTTTTTAGGAAATAAACAGAAATCACATTCTCTGTTGATTTTTAAATAACATAAAAGTTGAATTTTCCAATGAAGTGCTTTGTTGCCTTATCTGTAGACCTCCTGGAATCCTCCTATAACTTATGACTGTGGACATCAGCAAGCTTGTTCTAAATTTCACTAGATTCGCTCATTTTTTTTGGCAAATGTGACAGATGTTTTTACTTATGGAAGTGACTATAAGTTGTCTAAAATAAAAATGACTCAGACATATTTTAAGGTGAAAAAGGAAATAAGTATAAATTTCAGATTTTATAAAATTTGAGATTTTTCTGTAACAGTCTGAAATTAGAGTATGATCTTTTAAATAGGAGTATTAAAGACTGATAAAAGCCTGACTCCACTTCTAACAGACTAATAAAAACTATACTACCTTTCATATAAAATAATTATACTGGTGATTATTAGCTCTCAAATACCAATGTTCATATTATAACATGGTATTAGATTTGTCTTCACTCAATTTTATACCAACAGGTGGGTAAGAGGTATTAAGCCAAAATCAGCTCTGGCTAGCACAAAGCTAACTTAAATTGGGTTGACTAGTAATCTGAGTTTAAAAAATTTATTTGCAAGGCTGTTATCATTTCATCTTGAATTTCAGTTACACTTCAAATTTCACGTTTACACTAAATAGAAATCTCTATGCATTTTCCTCTAGTGAGTGCAGGAGACTACTGTGTTTACATTTTGTATGTGACGATAAGTACTTTAAAAAAAACACCCAGATGATAAGACAGGCTGAAATTAAAGAATTCCAACATTGGCTATTAAAATTATATTTAGAGTATATTAAATTAAGACCAATGATTGTTACACTACTTGGCTCTGGCTCATTTGGGATGCATATATTTACTTTTGCCTTTGGCAAAAAATTAAAAATAGGTTTCATAAATATTTGGAGGCTCTTGGTCACAATTTTTGACTCTAGTTTATATCTACATATTCTTTTATGTCACTTAAAACCATGAAAGGAAAAAAAAAACCATCCACCTTGGATATACTGGGTCACTTTCAGAGGAACGGAAAATCAACTTCAAGCTCTTCAAATGGGAAATATTAGATCTATTTCCATAAATCCAACGTATTTGCAAAAATTTAAACTATTTGGTATAGTTTATACTAAACTATAATAGACATATTATTAAATAACTAGACGCTTTTAGAAACAGATTTTTTTAAAATTACAAATATAAATAAATCTATGTTTTATGTACTAAAAAGGGCAAGGCAAGAACAAAGGGAGGAAAACAGAAAAATTAAATTAAGAACACTAATGTAAGCTAATACTGCTTACATATGAACATCAAGATGCCAAGGGACCCAATACAATCCTCAGTCTAACATTTTCAATGGCACAGACTAGTGATCACACGATACTGGTGATACTCTCTAGTTACCCCTGGCAACCTTTCTCAACTGTAACGATGCTACCTTACAATAGCTTTCACTGGGCAGCTTTCTCTTCACTTAGCTGAATGCTCTGGGACCATCTGCGTCGGCAAGCATAAAAGGCCAGCCTGCCTGTGGGCCCGTCACTCTGAACACCACCTCTCTGACCCTGATTAAATACAACTTTCAGTCCTTTTTGTCCTCCCTGTTGACTTCTCCTATTAAGGGAGCCCTTTGACAAAGAAAGCGGAAGAGTGGACTAACTGCCCCCAAGAAAGGTGATGTCTGATACTGCTCAACACAAGGATTAGCAAGCCAATACATAACAAAAGCAAGTTTGGGGGGAGGGGAGAGGTAAAGAAAAAAAATGGTTTTAGCTAGGGCTTTGACTAATTCAGTAGGTACACAATTCAACAAATAGCTATACAAGAGGCCTTCTTTGAAAGAAATAACTATAGCAGAACAATAATTTGGAGAGATACCTTTCAACATCTTGACATAAGGGCATGACATTGACAACAACACCAGATATTTGTTTTCTATTTGATTTTTTTTTTAATTAAAAAAGAAAACTTAGAGTTGAAGACAGGAAAAATGGAGGCAAAATAAGAAACAGAGAAAATCCAAAAGTCATAATTGTAATTTACTGTCTCATTAGAAAACATTAAACTCACCAAATTGACGTTATTCAAATATTTAAGAAAATATTTAAATAAAGGTGGAAAATTGCAACATTCTACAAATATCATTTTTGTAACTTATCATATCCAGACCAAGAGAACTTCAATTTAAAAGGACTGCTTCACAAGATGAAGTACTTTAATATAAAGAACTCATTCTAAAATTTCTAGGCACATGGAGGCTTGTGAATATGATCTACAGTTCCTTGGAGTAGTCAGTACCCACCAACAGTGCAGCAGATCAAAATCACAACTTTCAATTATACCACCACTTTACCAAGTAACTCAAAAGCCTCCTTGTCTCCAGATCAGTCCAACCAATAAATGAAGGGTCTGGTTGGCTCAATCAACAAAGCAACTGAATAGCACAACCTCATGACATACCTTGAAACAAACAAACACACGCATACACACACATACATACATACAACCTAAGGAACTTTATTTACGTCTACTAAAAAGTATAACCTATAAAGTAAAACTTGACCACACTTATTCAAAGAATGGCCAATAAACCTAGAAAAGTCAAATGGGGTGGGGTGGGGGTGGTCACGGAGAAAGAAGGGGAAGGAGGGAGGAGGGGTAGAGAGGTTCCTAGGACACGTGGGCCTTTCAGTACTAAAACTGGACAAGTCCTGGACAAACCGGGATGAGTTGGTCACCCTAGGAAAGGAAGCCACATATACTGAGAAACTATTATGCTATAAGTGCTGTGCCAGATTCTTTCACACAACTTATTTAATCTTAATTAGAATTCTGTAAGGAAAGAATTTTTTAAATGAAGAAGTCTAGCTAACTATGAGGATAAGTAATCTCAACAAGGCTGCATTGTTAGAAGAATAGGAATTTGAATCTGTCTGCTTGTCTCCAAAGCCACGATTTTCCCACGTGGTCTCTTCAGGAGTTTAGTAGAAGGGAGATAAGGGGTTCAACTATCATTTTACTTCAGAAGGCACAGTCAAACTCAGCAAGCTCAAATTCTACACAATCTGACTATACCGCAGTCCAAGAGAGCTACAGAAAAACAAAGCAATGTTTGATTAATCATATGAATTAAATTGTGGGCACTTGAGCTGATAACTGAACACTTTAGAAAAACTACACACAAAAACATTCCTACTCTGCTGGGAACAAGTCCTTATTGCTAGACTTTCTGGTTTACTGGAACTGGGAATTGATTCCAATAAAGAATGAGGTAAATTGTATATTTGGTACAGAGGGTAGGGTCAGGGATAGAGAATGATCAGAAATGTGTTCCAGAGAAGGATTCGGATATAAAACTTTCAAGGAGGGTACAATTTTCCCTTTCTAAGTTTCTTGGATGTCTCCAGTAGTTCCAAGGTACTCAACATACTGTCACTACAATCAATGGAATCTTAGTATCAACTTGGCTGAAGGTCCACAGATCACCCTTCTCACCAAGAGGCCACTCTATCAGTCAAATGTATCAGGTGAGTTTTCTGGTAATGAGTAAAAGTGACCCAATCTACTCAGATAGTCCAATATCTGGGTCAAATTACAAGTGTTTGGATAGGTAAGAGAAAACAAATCAACAATCCTCCTCCTCATTATGGATGGCTATTAGTTATTAATGAGCACATGTCTTCTATGTGCCATGGAACAGGCTCCAGAGAAGGTAGAGTAAACCATGGTTCGATCTTCGAAGCTTCATACTACAGGGGGAGTGGCAGGTTTCAGAAACATAAAAAATCAGAAACAATAAAGAAAAGCACATGCTATAACATATAAAAAGTTACATGAGCTCAGAGAATGGAAAAAATAGGAGAGGGGGAGGGGGGTCCAACAGAACTTGAGAAAAGGACAGAATTCAGGTAACCAGAGAAGGAATGGGAGAATAATCTAGATTGGTGGAAAGCAAACCAGTGAGTAGTCCAACTAGAGTACAGTACTCTAGAAGTACTGAGGGATTAAACAAATCAGAGCCAAAATTTTTTCTTTAGAACTGTGAACCACTGAAGGTTTTTAAGAGTAGGAGAAAATCTATTCAAGCAAAGCTTTAAAAGATTAACCTGGCTATGGTAAATGTAGAAACAGAATAACAGTATAGATAACAGACTATATTCTCACAAAATTATTTCTCAAAAATCTTTAATATAGATTTCTTTTTGAATCTCTGATTTTCCTATTTTATCCTAAACACACATAAAATTACTCCAGGTAAACACTGAAGGTAAAATGGCTCCACTATTTTTAGCTATATGATCCAAAGTTCAGAAGACAGTTTGAACTCAAACAGTAAGAGCCTTACCGTAATTCCAATGTCTGACAAAAAAAAAAAAAAAAAGGCCATGTCATGGAGAACTCACATCAACAAAAGCAGAAATTTTGTTGGTATAACAATCTCCTTGCCTCCCCCACCCTAAACCCACCCCCCATCCCCCTCCAAAAAAACAGCAGATGCATAGGAGATTGATGGTAGGGACTTGGGTGGGAGGAACTGACCAAGAGACATAAGGGAAAGAATAATATTCAAGGAATGGGTAGACTATGTTCTATAACAAAGAAACCAAAGAAGGTAAGAGAGATATACAAATAGCTGAAATAATATGATATCTGCTATAAAAAATAGTTATGACATCTGCTATAAAAATTTAGATCATCACTAGCTGAAGCAGAGAAAGCTTTACAAAGGAACTATCAGTCGAGCTGGTTTTGAAGGCTGGTTGAATTGAATTCTGGCAGATTGAGATGAGACAAAGCATTCCAGGTAGAAAAATATGAACAACAGTCAAAGCCGTAAAATTTGAAAAGTATTCAGTACGTGGCTATAATCTAGCATTCATAATAGCAAGCTTTTACTTGAATTATGACATGCTTGCTGATTCTGCCTTGGTATCTTAGTGGAGGCAGATGAAGGCAGCTGCCAGTGTCTAGCTATATGCAGCGGGTGTCCAATAAAGGGCTGGTTCCTTCCTTTCATTGAGCATTCTCTCCAAGTGGCTTCTAAGCACTTAAAAGGGTTCTGCCAACCAGAGGTCCCCAGCTCTTGAACACTGCTATTAGAAAATCTGGATTAACTGCAGTTGCAATGTCCAAAAGAGTATAAAAGAACATTTTGTTTAACTTCCCAAACAATGCAGGAATCTTTACTGAGACATTCCAGGTAGGAAAGTAAGAAAGCTGAAGTAACATTATTTAAATTTTAAATTATTTAAATTTGTAAACAGCCTGCACATCCAGAGGCAGTATGGTATAATAGGAAAAGCATTAGGTCTGAAACTTCACCTTTTGGAACCTATTTCCTCAAACATAAAATTGGGTTAATACCTGTTCTGACTACCTCCTCTGAAACCTGTAAGGATTATATGAGAAAATCTGTGAAAGTACTTAAATCTTAAAGCACTACACAAATATATTCTACTATTGTTTATGCTGGCTTAAGTACATTATAACACTAAAAACTAATTTTTAATAGAGTCATATCTGGAGAAAAGTTGAGAAAAAGCTTTTGTTTTTTCATAAAATTGCAGTATTTCACAGGCTTATGACTTACTGCCAAGCAAAATGAAGAAGAAAATATAAAATATCTGAAAACTGAATAAAGTTTTCAACTTTATTATTTTTATCAGAATTGGGCCAATGGCTTTGAAGTCTTAATGTCCTTAACTGCTACCTTGGAAATCATTTTCAGAAACAAAATAACACACTGGCACAGATACTACTGCACCTAGAACAGGGACAGGCACATAATAGGCATTCAAGATTCTGATAAACTGAATAAATAAAAAATTGTTTAATTCCTCTCTAAGTATACTTAAATGCAGAAATGTCACCCATACTTCACTGATAATTTTTTGCCCATTTCTCTCTACCCTGGTCCCTTTCCAACATTTTAATTTAACACTCTTAGTGAGCAATGAGACTCTGGGAAACTTACTTGGTATCACTTGTTTTCTTAATTGGAAGACAGCAATAATAATATCTACTTACATTCACAAGGTTGTGAAGTGAGGTGTGAAGGATTAAATGAGCTAAGGAACATATCATACATAAAGTACATATAAAATACACAAAATATATGTAAAATACAGTGCCTAGCACAGAATAGATAGGTCTGTTTCCTTCCTTATTCTTAAATCACTAACAAAGGAATTAAGTCAAATTTTATTATAAAAAATACCATTATAGCAAAAAGTTCACTGTAACAAACTATTTTCCTACCCCAAATGATGGTGCACAGTGGTCCATAGTTCACTACACCAGTTTTTTTTTTTAATTAATTAATTAATTTGGCCGTGTTGGGTCTTCGTTGCTGTGCGTGAGCTTTCTCTAGTTGTGGCGAGCGGGGGCTACTCGTCATTGCAGTGCGCAGGCTTCTCATTGTCGTGGCTTCCCTTGTTGCAGAGCATGGGCTCTAGGCATGCAGGATTCAGTAGTTGTGGCACGCAAGCTCAGTAGTTGTGGCTCACGGGCTCTAGAGCGCAGGCTCAGTAGTTGTGGTGCATGGGCTTAGCTGCTCTGTGGCATGTGGGATCCTTCCAGGCCAGGGATCAAACCCGTGTCCCTTGCATTGGCAGGCAGATTCTTAACCACTGTGCCACCAGGGAAGCCCCACTACACCAGTTTTATAGCACCATGGCAATGTATTTAGTAAACGTACTCTCCATTACACTAAATAATATCCTATATATTGGCATCATACAGTAAATATTTCATAAATTATTCACACTGTCTTCTGCATGGTCACAGGAACACAATGAATTGGGCAACAAAGCATTATCGTGTGTTGATGCCGAAGATGAAGATACCTGGGTACTGTGAGAGTAAATGAGTTGCCTAAGGTTATCATCTGGCTCATCAGTGACAGAGCCAAAGTAAAATTTAACACCCCCTATTCTATATGAAGCACAACTTCTACCATGTTACTTTTCTTCTTTTCTTTCTCAAACCTGACTCTCCTCTAGTACTCATTATCTAGAAGAATGGAATCACTACCTCTTACCTGTTTCTAAAAAGCAACCGGTTTCTTTATACCTGATCTTACTCTCACCTGCCCAACCCTCTGTTATTCTCCAGTCTTCTACCAAACTGACCTTCCTAAATTGCAAATGTGATCATGTCACTCACTATCTTATGAAAAATCCCTTCTAGAAATCCTTAAATTTTTTGATCATATATATCAGGCCCTTCATAATCTGATCCTAACTTACCACTCCAGACTAATCTCTCTCTACTTTCAATCACCTTCACAATCTATGCTCTAGCCACACCTAATTATACATAAATCTTTGAACAAACCAATAGCAGCTGGGCTACGTACTTGCTATTCTCAGAACCTGCAATCCTCTCTCCCTGCTCCATGCCCACATCCATTTAGCTTACTTTTATTTATCCTTCAGGTCTTGCTTTAGTTTTCCTCCAGGAAGTCTTATTTCATCTCTCAAAACTGAACTGGGAATTATTCTTATGTGCCCCTATGATGTCCTGTATTTACATCTATCAAGGCACTTTTCTTTTTGTATTGTTAATACCTGTTTATGTGTCTAACTCCTTGCTAAGCTCTGAGCTAGCCCCTTGAAGGCAATATCACAGCTTAACCGTGTCAACCACACTGGTAGGTGCTCAATAATAATTTGTTGAATTGATTTTGGTTCACTGTTACATGTCTCCCAAGGAATTATTTGCTTATTTAATACTATATTTTAAATTATAGTTTCAACTGTTCACAGGTCAAATCCTCTCTTTTGCTTATTTCAACCTGCTAATTTCTGAAAATAGCTACTTATCCAAAATACTAGAAGGCAGAACACTGAACAATGAAGAAAATCTATGTATTCTATTAGAGTATTTCAAGGAAAGGATGAGAATCTGGAAACCACTGGCTTATTTAATTGCGCTGCTTATATTTAAGTCACTATGCCAAATATAAAACAAATCGCTACATTTCATTCATAATCTGACTCAGTATTGTTGTGTCTGAAAGTGATTCTTTACTTTTAAAGTTATCTTAAATTTTTCTTTGGTCTTAAATACCAATTTGTTTTCTAGAATAATGCATCTCCAATTTTATATGGTAAAATAATTGAGAAAACAGGGTTTGATATGCTAAGAATTTGATATACCTATTTGACATATCAAAACAGGGTTTGATTCACCTTATGGAAGACTTTTTTCTTAAGTGAGATATATCTATCATGTTTTGGTGAGTTCTTACTTGGAAATTAGCTATTATAAATTATTCAATGGAACAAATGCTTCTCCCCCATCCCCTTCCCTCACTACTCACTGAAAGAAAAAAAGAAAAATCCAACACTGGATTCTATTCCACAGTGAATATATATGAAAAAAACATAGTGGCCCTCACTGATCAATCATGGCAGAACCCTCATGGCACAGTCACCAAAGCTAACAAGGAGAGCAAAACATCTGCCACCCCTTTTATTAAAGAAAAGGTGAAAATTATAAGATTAGTTAGGTTTTAGGATGGAAAAAAATCTTGGCAAAAATAACTATTCATTACCTCTTAATACATGAAGATTAAAGTTCTCCTTTACTTTTCAAGAAGTTTATTATAAATGAAATCATGTTTAAATACATTAAGAATTGCCTTTTAAAGAACTCATATGGATAAGCTATTTTAAAAGTAAATTTTTTATAAACACTCATTTATAAATTGAGTTGTTTTTTTTTAAACAACTCTGCCTAAAATAAAATACAACTGTTATTACATCATGGTGTATTTCGTAGAAAATCCAGGTTGTTCTTAATAAGAAATGTATGTATTGAAAAACTATGGGCTGGGGTGGCCTTTATTTTTTTAAGAATATATTCTAGAACAATGGAAATTCACTTCCTCAGAGTTCACTTCACAAGTACTTGACCTGTACCACAAAGCAGCTCAGGCTATCTTTGCAAAATGGCTAGTATAAGAAGCAAAAAGACTAAGATTGTAAGCCAAGCTGAGCAGCAACCATGTGGCACTACAAAGCACCACTGCGAGACAATAAGCATACCTAAAAATGCTGGATTTTAAGGTAAATCCTTATTGGTTAACGGATTGCAAAATGAACACAATGAGAATCAAGATATGCAGGATAGAAAGTTTGGAAACACAGAAGACAAATTCTATAGTCATGTCCTTATATCACACAATTTTATGCAAACTGTTCATACTATGCGAAAATCCAGTCTATTGTGCGATTCTCTGTGAATTAACTAATGAAAACATTGGAAGCCTAGCTAGACGAGTTAATGTTTTCATTTGAACTTTGATCAACCCTTTGCTGATACAGTTGTACAGTAAAGACTGAAAAGCATTTCAGTAGCCAATCTGGACAATTTTTCTGTTGTTGTTGTTTTCCAATCAACCATGTCTACAAAGAAAGCAGGCTAACTCCTCTAGCATAGTTCACAGTGCAGTTTGAATAGTTGTCCCACGGCTTTATAAGTATGTAGTATGTGTGTATATAAATTCAGTTTTAACCCTAGAGCATGAATCTTGAACACTGCACAGTGCTTTCTGTGATACTTAACAATTTACTAATGAACTCCAGAATGATACAAATTCCAGAATGATACAGTTTTAAAGACTGAGGAGAAGGGGAAGCAATGTTAATGTCCCCTCTAAAACAAGCTCATTTAAAAATGCAAGTAATATTTTACCAAAGAAAAACAGCTGGATTACAGAGTTTCCAAAGCACTTATAGCCAGCAGTATACAGTGCTGAAATAATTTCATAGGGTGAGAATGGTCAGATGATCTGCCAATTTTACACAAAGGTTCAGAATTTTTCAAGGAAGCCCTTGTTAAAATCTTTAAATCTGTTTTTATATTATGCTTTAATTTTATAAGGTAGACTTATGACATCAAGATGAAAACAAATATATATAGATTTCAAATGGATTACTCATCAATTCCTTTAAAACCTGTATAATTTGTACATAATGAACTTCACTCAGAAATAATTCTAAATTTCCTGCCATAATTCTTCCCATGTTTTGGCTAATGTTAAGCTTAAATGTTAATCATAATTTGAGCATTTTAGTTCTCTAAAATAAAAGACATATGCCTTTTACAAATAGATAAATAGACATATATGACTTCCATGACTGCTTTTCCTTCATGCTATTTTCAAGTGTGAGGGCCAAGTTGTCACTGAATCTGGCTTTCCTTAATGCAAAAACATTTAGTGTTTCTGGAGTTCAAATTGGTTTCTGGAGTTCAAATCTATTCATGCTTTTATTTAAGTATATGTAAATCTTTTAATTTGAAAGCAATTCTTAATAGATAAAATTAATATGTAAATGTAAACTGTAAATATAAAATACACAATTTAAAATAACTCTAGGCAGCAAGCTCTAGATTTCCATTAATATCTCTGCAACAATTAGAACATGTTTTTAATAAGAGTTTCACTGTGTCATCCTGTCATCTTGGTTTTACTGCATTAATACAGAAAGTGCTATCAGATAGAAGTTCAAAAGCACTATCTACATAGAATACAAAATTTGATGTAAGTATGTTGTATCATACAGCATTAACAGTCCATAGAGCAAGAGAAATACATATTGTGTCCAGCATTGCATAAGCATACATTTTCTCCTTTGAGAGCACTGTCAAGTACCGTGGGAAGCAAGAAGTGCCCCCATACATACAGCAAGGAAATTATATACCTGAAACACAATGGATCCATTTATAAATCTCTAGTCAAAGAAAACATCAAATGTACACTTCCATTTACCATAGATGCTAAAGAAAAACTCAAATTTGATTTTAGTATCATTTGGTAGAAATCCAACCAATACAGATTTTTGATCTTTGTTTGGAAATTTTAAGGAATTGTATGTAGATTACACCAGAACAAGTATTTAAAATGTTAATCATTTTCTTAATAATAATTTAAATAAGCAGTTTATGCTTTCCTTATTTTGGCAGCCAAATATTTGGAATTCAGTTGGATACCCTATGCACTTACCCCATAACAAAAGCAAGTTCACTATTATTTATTCAGACTGTAAGCATATCTTGATAATGGAAGAAAAAAATAGTAATGGAAAACTCTGAGAAAACATCGGCATCAGTAAGATAACAATCCAACACTTATTTTAACAGAAAAAAAAAAAAAGAGTTCACTGTTTCAAGAACTGGATTTATATATCCTGAATGATCCTAAACTGATGAGCCACTGACTTAGGAGAAAGCTCTATCGATATTAACCACCTTCATTAGGTAGTCAGCAACTTAGTTATCTAACCCTGGGGTTAAACATTTTATTGCAGTAGTCAATTTGGAAGTTATAAAATTCTTCTGTTGGGGGTTGTTATTTGGGGAGTAGGGATAGGGAAGCAGCTAAGAAAAATCAGTGAAATCTCCAGAATGAATAGCCTGGCACTTTAGTATCTCACCGGGCACTCAGGAAAGCAATACTATAGAAAGCAGGTTACCGTTTATGATAGTTGTACTTTCTGTGTTATCTAGAGAAAAACAGGTTCATCCATGCAAAATGGACTGTTTTAGAAGATACTGCTGCTAAAATGAAAGACTTTTCAAAAGGCAAAAGTGATTATTCCAGATGAAATGAGAAGCTCCAATGTCAACCTTACTTCCTGAATCAGCAAAAATCAAAGCTTTACTCAGAATAGGAAATTGGAGATTTTCTTTTAATTTACATATCTTTTTTGCTGAGTATGTTTTAGCTGAAATATGAGAGAACTTCTAAGAGACAGCACTTCTCATTTCCAACCATGCTTTTGCTATGACATTATAAAATACCACTACTTGGGACTAAGAATACATCAATTTTACTAGCACTAATGTAGAAGAATCAAGAGTTTAAGTCAGAAATAGCTTTCCATTTACAGCATTTTGTTATACACTCATTAGCCAGGCCAATACCATACCAAACATCCAGCTATAAAGTAAAAATTTTAGCTATCATCGGGATATATCTAAATAGCTAAAGGTTTGGCATATTAGAAGCAAAATTCCTAAATAAATAAGCCTTAATATAAAAAGAAAAACATGTTTAATCCAGATACCTTATTGTCATGACAATACAACTATTAAGTGTATGAATTCTCTAATTAAATGAATGAGAAGTCCAAGTGTGTTAAGAAGCATTGATAAATTTCGGAAATTATTCTGTTAAATAAACTGGTTTTTAAAATGTAAATTTTATTCAATATTTTATAACTCTATAATGTTTCTGTAACTCTATTAATAATAAAATCTCAAAATATATCTAAATTGCTGAAAAATACATATCTCTTGGCTATTTTCTTTACATCAACATTTTATTTTATATTAAATGTGTTTAATCCTACTTGGATTGCTTTCTCTTAACAATAAGAAACAAAAAATGATGGCCTGTTAGCAAGAGGAACAAATTTTGTTCAATTCCATCTATTTTGGAAGAAATTACCTTGTCTGCCTATGTTAATCTCTACTTTGGCTACTCCTACAGCTTATTTTCCTTTATTTTAGGAGTTGTGAAGTATGAAATGTGTTTTTTCCCCCTATGTGAGGACTGTTTACAATGAATTTATTTGGTGAATGTAAAAAAATTATTCTTTTGTTTATTCTTAAGAGACATGAAAATAATTTAAAAGATTTCTTATTCATAAACTTTTTAAACATCAATAATTTGGCCTTTATATAATACTTTACAAAAATTTTGCCTTTAACCATAATTAGTAGGTATAAATGAAATTTTATTATTTGCCTTCTAATACAACTAACATAAAAATCAGGTTGACAGAGTTAGAATTTGGGTAATTTGCCTATCTTTAACCTGTATAAAGCAAATTCTCTAATAATACTTAAGTGACACATAAACCTTTGGAAATATAAATTTAATATTCTTGGAAACTACATTAAATTTGTAACTATCTAAAGCAAAAAATACACTGGATTATTTTACTATGGGAAAGTAAACAGAACCTGAACTAGCCTTCAAAAAACAAACCTCAATCATGGAAAAGGTAGGTAAGGTGAGTTTTTAAAGATTTTTCTGTATTTGTTCTTTTCACATAATGAGTCACTTATATACAAGTAACATTCACAGACTCCCATGTATATTAATGATCTTTAGGTTCCAAAACCTCACCAGCAAATATTGTCTTCAAATGATGTAGAAATTAAAACCTAGGGCTAATGTTGACCATATTCTAATAATTGGCTTGTAATATATCATTTCACTATTTCAATATCTGGACAGCTTATATTTTTAAGCAGTTGTTAGTTTAAACCTGCTATTCCTGCCATCTTAAAATAGAACTGGAAAATTCACTATTGCCATTCCATAGTGCTGGTGATGTAGTTAAATATGGTGTATGCTTCTTTCTACTTTGATACCCAAGGAAACTGTCAAACGTTTTCCTCTTTATTTTAATGTCTACTGACTATCTCTTAATGGTTCCCATGCATTTTCCTTCAATATTGATATTAAAAGGAAAAACAATAAAAATTAAAAGTTTCTGTTTAAAAGCTTTATAAATAAATCTCACCCTGAGCTAAATATACAGATGAAGGACAATGCAGTTAAAAGGCAGGCTGCCCCCCATTACAGTTATATGATGTAGAAAACCAACTTCCCCAACTTGAAAAGATTCAAATTGGCCAATTTTGTCAAATCTCGCTGTGATAAAATACAACTTTTTAACAATGTACTGAGGTTAAGGGATGGTCAATAATAAAAATGACAGTGCAGTGGCCTAGCCTTACAGAATGTGGTTCTCATAGACCAAGCTGACATATACTTGCTGTTTTCTGTGGCAGCATCCCATGCTTAAAACCCTCCCTTTCTGCCTTTGTTCAGCTCTTTTGCTAGCAACCAAGTGCTTTCTTTTGGTTCAGCCTAGTAAAAAGCCAAAGGACTAGAACATGAGGGTCATCAAGGTCTACAAGGTAGATGAGCAAACCAACAAAGCAACATCACAGGGCAAAGAGCAAAGGCATTACAATAAGAATCTAATTACAGCAAAAAGAAAAGTCTATATAAAAGTCATGATTATGAAAAATAGTAAACACTGGAGATTGCCAAGAATGGCTGCTTTGCTTTATGTAAGTACTTAAATGATGGTCTTTTTTTTTAAATAAGAACTGAAACCCAGGACATTAAATAACGTCCACTGACTTCTCCAATCTGATGTACTGTTTCTAAAGTTTAAAAGCAAAATTAGCCACAACCATAAACTACATGGTAGAAGCAATCAACATATAAAATAACCATATAATTTGCTTACTTTTCAATCCTATGAGGAAAGAATGAAAATATTTTCATAATTATTTATAAAAAGCAGCTTTTCCTGCTTTTGTTTTCCCAACTACCATTTCTTACTAATTATACAACTGTGAGGAAAAAAAAAAGCTAGATATTAACAAAGCTGCTATTTTCTTTTAAAGTCTTCATTGCGATCATAATGTTAATTGCTGCAATCACATTCATTCTCATGCCAACCCTGCAGTGGGGCAAATGGGATTTTGATGATATAAAGCACAGAGACAAATAGTTGGAATGATCAATCAGGTGAGACACAGGCTTCTGAACAATAGCTAAAGAAGGAAATTTGATTTTGGCAGAATCAAAACCAAATTTTCCTTTAATAAAGGCTGTTTTAAAAACACGTGGATATCAAGTAGATGGGAAAAGTTTATTATTAAGCAGTTTTCCAGTAATACACAAAAAACCTTACTACTTCACTAAGCTAAGGTTTCTTCTTCCATTTTCTTTTCCCTTCTCCTCAAAGAATGTTTGAACACAAAGAAAAAATACAGTTCTGCTACAAAAATTATGTAGCAAGATATAGCACAATCTTAACATTTTATATTATTTTAGTTGGTATGTTGTCCAGAAATACCTCACAGAAACATATAAACAGATGTAAGAACACAGAAAATTCAAGAATATTAACAGGCAAAAAATTTACTACTTCATTTTCCTTTTTTTTTTTTTTTTTTAATTTTTGGGCCAAAAATAATGCTAAAATAGTATAATAAGAAGGTCACTGACAAAGCTGGTCAAGCAGGATAAGATCAATACTGACTTTTCAGAGCAGAAAACAGGATCAAGAAATCTCTTCTTTCTTCTAGAGTCCTGGTCTGAAGGACAAAAGACCATGGCAGAAAAAGTCAAGACTAATAATGCTGTTTTCCGATCATCAAGGCAATCAGAAAACAAAATAAACTCTGAAAGCTAAATAGGTAAGGTTTTTACACTTCAATAATAAATATAATCTCTATATACTCATAGGGTTATGAAGCACAAATGAGAAATAAATGTGAAAAAGCTTTGCCAACCACCAAGCATACACATGAGGGACACTCCCGTTTCCCTTTAAATGTCTCATCTATAATGTTGTAATCCAGCAAATTGAAGAGTCAATGAAAATATCCCAATAATCTAAGTGCTGGCTCAAATATCAGCTCCTTCACAAAGCCTCCCTTGATTTCCTAAGGAGAAACTGATTGCTCACTCCTTAATGATCTTATTATATTAAACCTGTATGTATACCTTATCTCGTCTATAAGGTTAAAATCTCCTTGAAGGGAGGAACTGTGTCTTATTTATCTTTGTGTTTGCCATGATACCTAGATGCTAAAAACTTACGGATTGTTTTACTAAGTACCATATTACCAAATAATATTAACTTGATCTTTGTATGAAAATATAAAACAAATACAGGACACAGAGTTCCTGACTCTGAAAGGTGTACAGTATGACTAAGGAGACAGAACATCTAAATAAGAAGCAATACAACAGTAATTTTAAAGAATAGCTTTTTAAGTGATATAGTCAAGGGGAAGGAAGTTGGGGGAAAGGAAGGTGAATATAGACAGAAAACAGAACCCTGAACATGTGGATAGAGTCACTACCTATTCATGAAAACTTGTCTTGCTAGAAAAACAACACAGAGAGTAATTCTAATTAGGGCTTGTGAATTTGAAAGGAATATGGCTTTATCATACATTTCTCAGAGAATTATTATCATGTAAAGCCAAAAGTATAATCTTGTTCCCGTTGGATACATTCATTGAAAGCATAAAAGCAGGGGTATCTAAACTTCATTCTGAAGGGCAAAAGGGTATCTTGGGCCTTCTTAGTGGGTTTTGCTGCTGCATCTTCTTTTTAAGGAACTCCTGGTTGGGTGCTCAGTCTCCAAAAAGCTGCTATACCGATTGACTAGTACAGGTTTCTGATTAGAAATGTCTTTGGTGAGAGAACTTTCTTCAACAAGCTAGGTGAGAGGAGCTGAAATAACAGTTGTAAAACAGTCCTTGGAGGCAACTTCTGGGAGACAGGCACCCCTCTTGAAGAAGTTCAAATTGAAGGCGTTTGAGTGAAAGCATGTCTATGCCAACAACCTCAAAGGCAAGAGATTATGAGACTCAGGAGATGAAGGATGTTTCTGAAGCATAAATGTAACAACTGAAGTGGAACTGATAAATGATTTTTCAACTTAGCCTTTCATCCTTCCAAGGTAGATAAATTGAGTAGCTGCACTGTGCTATGCATGGGTCTTCCAGATGAGGCTTACTGTATGCTTTGCGTAGGCATTAAAAATCCCATAGCACTTTAGATAAATAAAAGGTAAAGAGATAGCCTGTAAGCTTTGGTTAAAATATGTTTTAAAATATAATTTGGTGTTTCTTGGCTTACACATAAATCCTTTAGCCTGGTTAGTTGACATACTGTGATAAAATATGGGAAAAAAATCACTTTAAAACTGTCTTGAAATCTAGTTCTATACATAAAAGTTATTCTAAAAATTATACATAACCTTTGAAAAGATTAACTGATGCTGTAGGTAAAACAGTGTAGCAGACATACAATAAATAATTGTTGAAAGAACGGCTGAAACATTTCCATTTAGTTACCCTGAGAAACTTAAATGACAAATACAATAGCCTTGCAGGAATCTCTGAAGTTTTCAAAAAGACTATTTAAGCATATTTTATTTAAAAAATTATTGAGTGTAAAAAATATATGGGACTCTGAATCAGATGCTAGATTCTGGCCTTATAATAGATAATTATTTTACCTCTTTAGCTTCCATTCCTTTCACTCTTCTTATTGGAAAATCATTCTAAGCATATGGTCTGGATGGTGAGAATGACAATCACTCCTCCCCACCTCATTCCTCTCCACACTCCCATTCGAGGGGTGAATACATGATTCAGACCTGACCAATCCAAGCATCAGATCCCACCAATTAGATCAGGAATAACCCAAGCTGAGCCAATGAAAGAATTTCCTGAACTTTTACCAGAATTATCAGAAAAAAGGCACTGTCTCTGTTAAGGACCATTAAGTCTGAAGTTTCCAAGTCATTTTCCTCCAACTAGAGCCAGCCTAAGAATGAAGCCAGCATGAAGGAAAGTAGAATGGAGAAATGGGGAGAGAGTTAGTGTTAATTCTTGAATCTCCAGAATAGACCTAGAATGACTGAACTATGCTGAGGCCAGATAAACACCTAGGTTTATTTTCCTGTCTTCCTCTCTTCCTCCTTCCCCTCTCCTTCCTATTTCCCACACTTTCCTTTTTTTTTTTTTAACTTTTTACTTTACATTGGAGTATAGCCGATTAACAATGTTGTGATAGTTTCACGTGCACAGCAAAGTGACTCAGCCACACTCCTTTCCTCTGGGTTGGATTTTTGTTATTGCAACCAAGAGCCCAGATTATTAAAAGCCTCTACCACCTACTCTTGATCCTGTCAGTTTCCTGTCGTTCCTTTATATACTGTCACTCTGCTCCTCCAAGTAATTCCCTGCCTCCACTGCAACAGTAAAAGACGGTGGATGAATGCTTGAGCTGGGGATGTTTCTATTTTACTGTTACCTGACCTAGCCACTAAACAAGGTAAGTAATGCAGGATTTATGGACAAAGACTACAGAGTCAGCTCTTACAGAGACCATAATCTCTAAAAGTTCAAACAAAGTTATTATTTCACACAACACTTGTCTACAATTAAGAAAAACAACCTTTGCACAAAGTCCCTCAGTAAGAAGCCCAATCATAATTAATAAAAAGCAATCTTTATAAGTATATTATACTGCTAAATTCAACAGGAAGTCTAAAAGCTAAAAAAGAAAAAGTACAGTCATCCTTCAGTACCCTTGCGGGACTGATTCCAGGAACCCTACAGATACCAAAACCTAGAATGCTCAAGTCCCTTATACGAAATGGCATAGTACTGCATATAACCTAAGCACATCCTCCTTTATACTTTAAATGATCTGTAGATTATTTATAATACCTAATACAATGTAAATGCTATGTAAATAGCTGTAAATACAATGTAAATACCATATAGACAGTTGCCTGCATACAAGCAAATTCAAATATTGCTTTTTGTGACTTTCTAGAATGTCTTTCTCTCAAATATTTTCAATCAGTGGTTGGCTGAATCTGTGGATGCAGAACCTGTAGATTCCAACGACTGACCATACTGGTAGAGTCTATACTTGTCCCAGATCATCTGCTAAAAATTTGCTGAAGAAAATGATAGCACTCAGAGTTATTTTAATTCCTATCCTTAGAGGTTAGAGTAAAATAAGACTATCCAAACAAAAAACACAAACAAACTTAAAGAGATTTTTGGGTTGCATTAGGGGAATCTAGCATTTGGAATAAATAACATAAGTAAGAGCACTCATGGATATCCCTTTTAAGAGGGAGGTAGAGGGAGATTTGAGACAATGAAGAGAAGGCAAAAGAAGGAACAAAGAGAGATTTGACAATGCTGCATTTGAAGACTGGAGTGATACAGCCACAAGCCATGGAATACTGGCAGACACCAGAGATGGGAGAGACATGGAACAGATTCTCCCTTAGAATCTCCAGAAAGTGTGGAGCCCTGCTGATGCCTTGATTTTTGCCCAGGGATACTGATTTTGGACTTCTGGCCTCCAGAACTACAACAGAATAAATTACTGTTCTTTTAAGCAACCAAGTTTGTGATCATTTTTTACAGCAGCAACAGGAAACTAAAATAATATTATAGATATCCTATTTTTTAAATATTTGATTATGTTATATTTACATATGCATGTAGTATTTTTTAATAGCAGTTCTTAAGAATTGTGCACGCAAAATTTGGTGAATTAAACCACAACAGCATTAATTGAGTCAGGCAAGAATCATCAATGGATGTTAAAACCACATGGTTAAAGGCAGCTGGAAAACAGGATATTCACACCATTTCTAACTATCTCCCCATAGATTGTTTATAAAGGGGAAAATGCTTACAAAGAGAAATCCGGTGAAACCATCCTAGTCAAGTGATCAAAGTTAATACCAATAACATGACAAACTAATATATGAACCTCCTGATGTGATGCAATGTGAACATATTATCACTTATATAGTATCCCTGCCAAAAAATACATAACCTGAATCTTTATCATGCCAAGCTCAAATTACAGGACATTCTACAAAACAACTCACCAATACTCTTTTAAAAATGTCCGGACTTCCCTGGTGGTCCAGTGGCTAAGACAACGTGCTCCCAATGCAGGGGGCCCGGGTTCAATCCCTGGTCAGGGAACTAGACCCTGCATGCCACAACTAAAGATCAGGCATGCCAAAACAAAGATCCCACACGCGGCAATGAAGATCCCACGTGCCGCAACTAAGACCTGGCACAGCCAGAAATAAATAAATGAATGAATAAATAAAAATATTAAAAGATCAATAACATGGGCTTCCCTGGTGGCACAGTGGTTGCGAGTCCGCCTGCCGATGCAGGGGACACGGGTTCGTGCCCCGGTCCGGGAAGATCCCACATGCCACGGAGCGGCTGGGCCCGTGAGCCATGGCCGCTGAGCCTGCCTGTCCGGAGCCTGTGCTCCGCAACGGGAGAGGCCACAGCGGTGAGAGGCCCGCGTACCGCAAAATAAATAAATAAATAAATAAAATACCAATAACATCAATTACATGAAAAACAAAGAAAAACTGACACACTATTCAAGATTAAGGAGACTCAAGAGACAACTACATGTAATACCTGATCCTGGATTAGATCATGGTTTGAGGGGAGGCAGAGGGCTGGGACATGATTGGGAAAATTGGTGAAATTTTCATTTGGACTCTACATTAGATAAAAGAATTTTATCAACGCTAAATTTCTTAAATTTGTTAACCATATTGTAGCTATGTAAGCCAGTACAGGATGCTTAAGGATATATATTCTGAAATACTTAGGAGTAAAAAGCCTGATGTCTGCAAGTTATTCTCAACTAATTAATCCAGAAAATATAATAATAAAATGTGTGTGTGTGTAGAGGAGGAGGGGAAGGAAGAGTAAGAGAGAAAGCAGTTATGGCAAAAATGTTAACAATATTAAATATCTAAGTGAAGAGTATAATGGAGCTCACTGCCTTATCCCTATAAGTTTCTATAGGTTTAAAATATTTTAAAAGAAAACATTAAAACAAAACAAAACAAAAACAGGGCTTCCATGGTGGCGCAGTGGTTGAGAGTTCGCCTGCCGATGCAGGGGACATGGGTTCGTGCCCTGGTCCGGGAAGATTCCACATGCCGCGGAGCGGCTGGGCCCGTGAGCCATGGCTGCTGGGCCTGCGCGTCTGGAGCCTGTTCTCCGCAACGGGAGAGGCCACAACAGTGTGAGGCCTGCATACCGCAAAAAACAAAAACAAAAACTCGGGACTTCCCTGGTGGCACAGTGGTTAAGAATCGACCTGCCAATGCTGGGGACACTGGTTTGAGCCCTGGTCCGGTTAGATCCCACATGCTGCGGAACAACTCAGCCCGTGCGCCACAACTACTGAGCCTACACTCTAGAACCAGCGAGCCACAACTACTGAGCTCGCGTGCCTAGAGCCCGTGCTCCACAACAAGAGAAGCCACCGCAATGAGAAGCCTGCAAACCACAAAGAAGAGAAGCCCCTGCTCGCCACAACTAGAGGAAGCCTGTGCACAGCAATGAAGACCTAACGCAGCCAAAAATAAATAAACTTATTTAAAAAACTTTTTTTTTGTCTTTGTCTCCCTATTAAGAATGCTGAATTGGGGGCTTCCCTGGTGGCGCAGTGGTTGAGGGTCCGCCTGCCGATGCAGGGGACACGGGTTCGTGCCCTGGTCTGGGAAGATCCCACATGCCGCAGAGCGGCGAGGCCCGTGAGCCATGGCCGCTGAGCCTGCGTGTCCGGAGCCTATGCTCTGCAATGGGAGAGGCCACAACAGTGAGAGGCCCGCGTACGGCAAAAAAAAAAAAGAATGTTGAATAACTTGTAATTATGATTTATCACTTCTACAAAATATTATAAAACTTTGAACAATATAGTTGCCTAGACACCTAAATTAATTCCTTCTCAAGTACCATGAGGTCAATGTTGCCTCTGTAGACCAGCTGGGCTGAATCAGCATATACTTCCCTGTTCAGTCCAAGTCTGTCCAGATCTTATAACCAAGAATACCAGAATAAAATACATTCAAGGAAACCTTGCAGGATGGACAACATGGCATCATAAATAAACTGTGTATCTCTCAAAAAGAGGCAATCTTTATAGGCTCGTTTTATATCCCCCACTACGTTTGGAGAAATCCTTTGTAAACAGTGGGAATTTCATTTCCTAACTTTAAGACAGTAGGCCTGGTGACAGAAGTCAAACTATTCTTCCAAGAATAATGTTTTGTGAAATAACAAATATAAAAATACCCTTCAGTTTTAAAATGTTTGTTTGCATACAAATGTACTTTAATATCTGAGATGACATTACTTTGAAGGCAGGTATTTCCTTGAGAGCTTATCTACAGCAAATTTAATCTGGAAATGGAACAGGAATGGAGATGTACTTTAAACCCCTAAACCAACATCATCAAGTTGGGAATACTGTCTTATGTGAATTAATACTGGTCAGTACAAAACACGAAGCACAAACCAGTAGTACCTCACACTATTAAGAAATGATTAGTGAATCTGACCTAGCAATCCTCCTCTCCAATCTTAACAGTTAAAGCAATAAAAAAATTTTTTAAAGTAGTTATACACTTATCAAAAGAACAGATGGAAAGGGAAGAAATGATTTGAAATTAGAGGTGACTGAGCCCAGGGATTTTTATTTCTCTTTTTATCTGTAAGTTTATGTTCTTTTGTTTGCTAGAAAATACAGTTATATTTGAAAAGAACATTTAAAATATGTCTATGGAGAAGTTTCTCAACAATTATTTCTTGACACACCACCAAAAATTTACCATGAGGCTTTGATCTCAATAAAACTTTGTTTATGGATTTTGAAATTTGAATTTCATATAATTTTCATGTGTCATGAAATATCCTTCATTTTTTTCCCAGCCATTTAAAACTGTCAGAACCATTCTTGGCTCCCACATGGTAAAAAAAAAAAAACAAAAAACAAACAAACAAAAAAACCCAGTAGTGGGTTGGATTTGGCATGTGGGCCATTGCTGACTCCTGTTCTTAACCAAGGCTACATATTAGAATTACCTGAGAGCTTCAAAAAAGTTCTATGTCTTTGCCACACCTATATGCCTTGGCTCTATCTCTAATCAATTTTCTGGCCAGGGTGGAAATGGAAGGTGATGAGAAATATGATGAAAAAATATATTTTAAAATTTTCCAGAGGATTCTAATGTGTAGCCAGGTTGAAGAGTGCAGAACTTAGAATCAAATGGACACTCCATAGCCTCTTAAATTTTGGTAAGATACATACTCTTTCAGATCCTTAGTTTCTACATTTATGTATTGTTCAGAACTGGCACACAGTAAGTGCTCAGTGTTCTCTCTCGCCTTCCACGCTGCACTGTACCTACTATTTGCTAGTACAGATGTGACTTAACAGAACTTTACACAAAATGTATAATTATCCTTTAAAGAATTTTACAATTTAAAAAGGTTAAGGCATGAATGCAAGCAAGAACACATATAAACTGAATGACAGAAATATATATAAAATATTAATATAATACACTGCTGTTCTCAGAAATGTGACTAACAGAAAAATAAAAGAATTATATTCTAGGATAGCAGAAAGGAGAATAACAGTGGAAAGATGTTAAGTATAAATTACCTATCTGTTTCATACAAAGCCAATAACAATGAGACCCTCTCCCTCATCTATTAATTATGGCTCAACAATCACTTGCTGACAAAGACCACAATATTGATCCTTCAAGCTTCTCCAAGACTTCCACTGAATGCCTTAGGGTAAGTGAAATGCCCTCAAATGTATAACTAACTATACAGCTATTTAAACTTAGGGTCTGTTCAGTTTAAATAATGAATTCTCAACCATTTTCATTTCAGGAAGCTCTAAACAATTAGGGTGAGAAAACAGAGATAGATACCTCCTCAACCACAAAAATTATGTATTTTTTTAAAGCCATAAAAAAGTTTTGGTTTTCATTAGTCAACTTAATTTTGAATTACAATTTTTAAAAATACTAGGTATAACTTTTAGTAAGGTGTTAATAAAAGATAAATGTATGAAACTGAATAGCTTACCTATGTATCAGGGGAAAAAAGCATAAAGGAAACTAAATCCCCAAAACAGTACCAATAAAGTTAAAACATATCTAGAAATATATTTAATAAGAAATATGCCAACTAACATTTAGAAAATCATAAAGCTTAATGAAGGACATGAAGGACTATCTAAAAATAATTCGTTCTATCATACTAAATGTCCTAAGCTCCTCATTAAAAGATGCCAATTTGCCACCAGATTAATTTATATTACTAGTGAAATTCCAATGAAAACCCCAATAGGATTCTGAGCAGTGTAACAGAAGAAACATCTAGAATAATTTGAATGTGAATAACAAAGAGACATGTCCCACCAGATAGCAAAAATACAATAAAGCTACATAAATACAACTATGCAACTAAAACAAAACAGACAAATCAATGAAAATGTCTAGACTGAGGCCCAAGTAGCTATAAAAGTTTAGTGCTCATTCAATAAACTGTGCTCATTTACTCATTCAATAAATATTTATGGAATACTGTTCTAGACTCTGGGGAAATAGCAACAGAAAAACAAGACAAAAATCCCTGTTCTCATGGTACTTACAATCTAATGGAGAAAAACAAACAAAAATAATTAAGTAGAAAATTCAGAACATTTTTTTTAAATAAAGAAAAGTTGCTACCATCCTAACACTCAGAAATAATCCCCACTCGATTTTTTCCCCCCAAAACTGAGATTCTGTTGTATGTCCTTTTATTCCCCATTCAATAAACTGTGTACCTTTTCCCATTTTATTCTACTAGACCTTGGGTTTTTTTTTTCGGCTGTACCATGCAGCCTGCAGGATTTTAGTTCCCCGACCAGGGGTTGAACTCTGGCCCTGGCAGTGAAAGTGCCAAGTCCTAACCACTGGACCACCAGGGAATTCCCTAGACCTTGATTTTTAATTGTTGAATAATATTTTGTTTGGATGTGCCTTAATTAACTCTTGCCCTACTGTTGATATTTAGGCCATTTATATAAAAGAGTTTTGAGCCATTACTCAATGTAATATTAAATTACAAGTTCCCAATATTTCATTTATAATAATTGGACTATCATGAAAGTAGCTTTAAGAATACACAAATATAAATATTTTCTAATATATTTCTTTCTGTTTTTGAAATTAGCTTTATAATTTACACAAAATCCACAATTTATTTATAATTTAAAAGGTGTTTTGGGGCTTCCCTGGTGGCGCAGTGGTTGAGAGTCCGCCTGCTGATGCAAGGGACACGGGTTCGTGCCCCGGTCCAGGAAGATCCCACATGCCACGGAGTGGCTGGGCCTGTGAGCCATTGCCTCTGAGCCTGCGCGTCTGGAGCCTGTGCTCCGCAGCGGAAGAGGCCACAAGAGTGAGAGGCCCGTGTACCGCAAAAAAAAAAAAAAAAAAAGGTGTTTTAAAGAAAACAATATAAAGTACTGTAATATCCACCACAATTAAGATATAGAACATTTTCATATTTACAAAAAGTTCCATCATGCCTCTTTCACAAATCCTTTCCATTTACACCCTGGTAACCACTGATCTGATTTGTCACTAGTTTTGCCTTTTACAGAATGTCATAGAAATAGATTCATACAGTACATAGTCCACAATATTTTACTTCTATGACTTAGCATAAAGCTTTAGAAACTCTCCCATGTTGTGAAATGTATTTTGTTCCTTGAATGGATATACCACAATTTACTTATCAATCACCAGGTGATGGATATTCTGGTTATTTCAAGTTTCTATTATGAATATAGCTGCTAGGAACATTTAAATACAAGTTTTATCACGCACATATGCTTTCATTTCTCTTGGGTAAATATCTGGGCATAGAACTGCTAGGTCAGATGGTATGGTATATATTTAATTTGACAACTCTTTCAAACCAAATTCTTCCAAACAAGGCTGTACAAATTATTTTTTCCTAACCAGCAATGTATTTTCTTGTTACTTCACATCTTTCATATATTTGGAATTGTCAATCTTTTCAATTACAGCTTACTCTAGTGGATGGCAGTATTATCTCGTGGTTTTAAGTTCCGTTTTCATAGTGACTAATGATTTTGATCTTCTAATGAGCATATTTACCATTTGTACATTTTCACTAGTAACTATCTATAAATCTTTTGACCATTTTTACTTGAGTCATCCATTTTATTACTGAGTTGTAAGAGTTTTTGTTTTTTCTACATATTCTGGATACATATCTTTGCAAATATTTTCTCCAGGTCTTGCATTTTCAGTTCCTTAAAGTACCTTTGAAGGGTAAATATTTTAAATTTTGCTGAAGTCCAATTTTTCTCTTGTTAAAAAGTTTGTGCTTTTTGCTTATTTTTAAAATATTTGATTAATCCAAGGTTACTCAGATTGCCTCCTGTTTTCTTTAGACCTTTCATAGATTTAGTTCTTACATTTAAATTTATGATATGTTACAAGTTAACTGTTATGTCAGGTGATGTAAGAATTATTACTCATTTTTGGCATATAGAAATCCAATTGATGCAACATCAATCATTTCTAGACACTCTCTCTTTGTCCTATATATCTAATGTCTACTTTACAATGATACATATCATACTGTTTTGATCACTGGATTCTAGATCCTTTGCATTTCTAAATATATCTTATAATCAATTTAGAAATTTTCACATAAAAGAAAAAGCCTGTTGGAATTTTGGTTGGTATTGCATTGAATCTATAGATAAATCTGGGAAAAACTGACACTTAAAAACAATTGAATCTTCTGACCCATGAACACAGTGTAGCTCTCCATTTATTTGAATCTTTATTATTCTCTACATTGCTTTACAGTTTTCAGTGTAAAGGTCATATTTTGTTACAATTATCACTATGTATTTCACATTTTTTGATACTATGGCAATTGCATTTTTAAAAAATTCAAGTTCTAGTTGTTTGTTGCTAATATATAGAAATACAATTATTTCCTACAACTTTGCTAAGTTTATTAGTTCTAGTAATTATTTTACAGATCTCTTATCATTTTGTAAGTAAATATTCATGTCAGCTACAATTAAAGACAATTTTATCTTTCTTTACAATCTGGTATGCCTTTTTCTTGACTTATGGCACAACGTCCAGTACAACGTTGAACAGAACTGCTGAGAAAGGACGGTCTTGTCTTGTTCCCAATTGTAGAATAAATGCTTTCAGTCTTTAGTTGGAGGGTTTTTTAAAAATTTATTTTATTTATTTATTTTTGGCTATGTTGGGTCTTCGTTGCTGCATGCGGGCTTCCTTTAGTTACAGTGAGCGGGGTCTACTCTTCGTTGAGGTGCGCAGGCTTCTCACTGCGGTGGCTTCTCTTGTTGCAAAGCACGGGCTCTAGGCGTGTGGGCTTCAGCAGTTGTGGTATTTGGGTTCAGTAGTTGTGGCTCAGGGGCTCTAGAGCGCAGGCTCAGTAGTTGTGGAGCAAGGCCTTAGTTGCTCCGCGGCTTGTGGGATCTTCCCAGACCAGGGCTCGAACTCGTGTCCCCTGAATTGGCAGGCGGATTCTTAACCACTGAGCCACCAGGGAAGCCCTTTAGTTGTAGGTTTTTAAAGAGGTCCTCTATGGGCCTAAGAAAGCTCCCCTTTTATTCCTAGTTTGCCAAGGTTTGTTATGTTTTTTATCTTTTTTTTTTTTTTTTTGCGGTACGCGGGCCTCTCACTGCTGTGGCCTCTCCCGCCGCGGAGCACAGGATCCGGACGCGCAGCCTCAGTGGCCATGGCTCACGGGCCCAGCCGCTCCGCAGCATGTGGGATCCTCCTGGACCGGGGCACAAACCCGTGTCCCCTGCATCGGCAGGTGGACTCTCAACCACTGTGCCACCAGGGAAGCCCTTGTTATGTTTTTTAATCTGTCATGAATGGGTGTTAAATTTTGTAAGATGCTTTATCTGCATTTACTGAGATGATCATATGGTTTTTCCCTGTTATAGTCTGTTAATATACTGAATAGCATTAATTTTCACATGTTAAACCAACCTTATGCTCCTGGAATAAATCTCACTTGGTCATGACTTATTAAGGTTTTTATATATTGCAAGATTCATTTCCTAATATTCTGTTAAGGATTTTTTTGTCTATGTTCATACAGGATAATTTGTCTTATCTACTTTTTGTGTCATGGTAACGCAAAGCTTATAAAATAAGTTGAAAAGCATTACCTCATCTTCTATATTCTTGGCGAATTTGTATAGAATTGGTATTATCTTTTCTTTAAAGTTTGGTATAATCTACCATCTGACGGCCATCTGAACCTGGAGGTTTCTCTGTGGGAAAGTTTTTAACTTGATAGTTAAAAATGCAACTTTTGTAACAGGGCTATCCAGGTTATCTATTTCTTCTTAACTAAATTTTGCCTGTGTCTTTCAAGAAATTTGCCCTTTTCATCTAAGTTACTGAATTTATTAAGATTCTTCATAATATCCCCTTAGCCTTTTAATATCTATAGGATTTGTATGATATCCCTTACCTTACTAAGAATGGTAACTTATGTCTTACCTTGTTTTCTTCCTGATCAGTCTGTCTAGACTCAGTTTTATTGACATTTTTGCAAAGGATTAGTTTTTGATTTCACTAATTTACTTTATGTTTTCTAGTTCATTAATTTTTGCTCTTTCTTATTTCCTTCAGGTTGTTTACTCTGGGTTTACATTTTTTTTCTTGTTTCTTAAGGTAGAAGCTTAGATCATTGATTTGTGATCTTTCTTTCTATAATTAATATATAATAACATTATAAATTTCCCTTTTAAGATTACAAATATGATGTCAGCATATGGTGGAGTAAAAAACTCCAAAAGTCCATCCCTCCACAAAAGCAACAAGGAAGCTGACAAAACTATCAGAATCAACTTTTTCAAACTATGGAATCAAATCAAAAGCTTACAATGACCAGGGGAATGTTTAATGAGAAAAAAACAGCTGAATTTCAGTAAGAGAGTTTTGTGTCATTTTAACTTAGAGATACCATTCCCCAGCTCAGTGACAGCCTTGCAAGACAACAGTACGTTCTTGACATAGTAAGTTACAAGTACCAGGGGGAGCAATACGAACCTTTCCTCAAAGAACTGTAGATTTTGTTCTGACTTGTCTGATCGCTTGCCTTTCTATCACCTGAGAACTTTCTCATATCTGAAGTGGTGGTTAAGTGTGTATATGTGTGTGTGTGCGTGTGTGTGAGAGAGAGTGTGCGTGGATGGGGGGATTGGGGTGGTGGTATTGGTGGTGTTTGCTGAAAACATCTAAAGGCAAATGTATCAGCTGCTGCCATGTTGGGCAAGGGTTAACAGTTGGAGCAAACAAGCCTGGAAGGAAAGGGTAGGGAAGGAGATGCTTTGGGCAGTAGGGGCTGTGAAAACTCCAGCATATTCCAGGGAATCTACAAGACAACACACATGCCCAATACTAGGCGCATGCCCAAAAAGATATGGGAAGGCCCTAAATTCTCACCTCTGGCTGAACTTCATGCTCCACACAAGCAAGAAGTAAAGGCTAAAGCAGAGCTATAAACTGCCTGGCTGAACATTAAAGGTATGCCTGGCACACATATAGAGCCCATCTGCAAACACTGGGAAAAGTGGGGGGTTTTGGTGTTGGTGGAGGTAGGGGATGGTTTCCAGGCATTCAAGGAGATAGCTGTCAAATCACTAGCTGATAATTAAGTTAACAGAACAGAAATTTTAGTGGCCACAAATGACAAAGAATACAGACTTTAGAAAATTATTTCAGAAAAGTCACTAAACAAATAAGCAACAATAACTACAACAAGCAGCAACAACAAACACTGGTGAGGAAGAAGAAACAGATTTCCTGAACTCCCACATTATTATATTCAAAACGTTCAGCTTTCAACAAAAAATTATGAGGCATGCTAAGAAATAAGAACGTATGGTCTATATGTAGGAAAAAGAAATTAATAGAACCAGACCATTTAGCAATAATAAATGATCTTGCAATCCCACTCGTGGGCATATATCCGGAGAAAACTAATTCAAAAAGATACATGCACCCCAATGTTCACTGTAATACTATTTACAATAGCCAAGACATGGAAGCAACTTAAATTTCCATTGACAGAGGAATGGATAAAGAAGATATGGTATATATATACAATGGAATATTACTCAGCCATAAAAAGGAATGAAATAATGCCATTTGCAGCAACATGGATGGATCTAGAGATTACCAAACGAAGTGAAGTAAGTCAAAGACAGATGTCATATGATATCACTTATATGTGTAATCTCAAAAAAATTGATACAACAAATTATATACAAAACAGAAATAGGCCCACAGACATACAAAACAAGCTTATGGTTACCAAAGGGGGAAGGGGGGGTGTAAGGATAAACTAGAAGTTTGGGATTAACATATACATACTACTATATATAAAATAGATAACTAACAAGGACCTACTGTATAGCACAGAGACTCTACTCAATATTTTGTAATAACCAATAAGGGAAAATAATCTGAAAAATAATAGATATATGTATAATTGAACGACTCTGCTGTACACCTGAAACTAACACAACATGGTAAATCAACTATACCTCAATTTAAAAAACCAAAACCAAAAACAAAACAGGAGACACTTGAATACTCCACTTCCAACAATGGGTAGAATAACTAGACACAAGATCAACAAGGATATAGAAGATTCGAATAAAACTATAAACTAACTAGAGCTAACAGACATATATATATATATATATATATATATATATATATATATATATATATATATATATATATAGGACATCCTATCAAAGGATAGAACATACAGATCTTCTCAATTGCACCTGGAACATTCTCAAGGATAGACCCATGGACTACATGTTAGGTCACAAAACATGTTTCAAAAGACTGAATCATACAAAGCATCTTCTTTGAAAATGGAAAGAACTAGAAATCAATGACAAAAGGAAATCTGAAAAATGCAAAAATTAGTGGAAATTAAGCAACATACTCTTAAACAATCAGTGGACCAAAGAAGAAATTACTAAGCAAGTTTAGAATATACTTTGAGAAGAATGAAAACAAGAACACAACATACCAAAATTTATGAGATGAAGCGAAAGCAGCACTGAGAGGGAAATTTATAGCCATAAAGATGCTTTGCATGGCCCTCTAGTTGGTCGTTTCTAGCTTCAGGTAATTTCCTCCCCAAACATGCACAGATCAGTACTCAGCCAAAAACTCGTCCTTCTGTAAATCTTCAGAGTTCACTCTTGGTGCAGCTTCCTCTTCTCCAGTATTTTTATCCACAAGTTCTAGACACTTTAGCCTCCCCATATTGCAATGTCATGTGACCCCCAAGATCTGAATGGGCTCCTCCTTCCTGTACCATGGCCTGGAATCTCTCTCTAGGCAATAAGCTGGGGCAGTTTAGAGTTCACCTCATCTGTTTCCCTTGTCTCTAACCAGCATCTTATATTGCTTATTACCCAGTGTCTGTAAATAGTTATTTCATATTTATAGACTGGTTTTTCTTGCTGTTCAAGACAGAAGTGTAAATTCGGTCCCTTGTATTCTACCATGGCTAGAAGTGAAGGTCCACATTATTCCTCTTTACTTCTCAAAAAAAAAAACAAAAACAAAAAACCCCACTAGAACCTAAGTTTTATGTGTTCATGGTATGAACTCAAGCAACAATAATTAAATATACTATTGCAATCCTATCACCCGAAGATAACCATTCCAGTTTTTAATAATATGAACTTTGTCTTTTTTTCCCATGCATAAATGTTTTTTAGAAATGAAAAATGGGTGCATGTTGTTTTACTACTTGTGGTATTTTCACTTAATGTGGCATAACAATTTTCTATTAAATATTTGTTAAATTAATCACTGCAATGACTAAAGAATACATCATAGGAATGAATCCCCTTTTATTAACCATGTAGGTTGTTTCCAACTCTGTAGTAAAATCTTTACAAACATTCATTATTATTTCCTTCAAATAAATCTTGTCAAATGGCTTGTACTTTTAACACTTTTTAAAAACTCATTTTATTTTTTTTTACTGTAGTTAAATTATATATAACATAAAATTTGCCATTTTAACCATCATTAAGTGTATAACTCAACGGGATTAATTACATTCACAATGTTGTGCAACTATTATACCATTATCTAATTCGAAAACCCTTTCAACACCCCAAACAGAAATTCTGTACTTAATCTGTTAAGCAAAAATTCCCCATTTCCTCCTTCCTTCCAACTCCTAGTAACCCTAATATACTTTCCCACCTCTTCTAGAAACTTCATGTTAGTGGGATCATACAACATTTGCTCTTTTGTGTCTTGCTTATTTCACTTAAGTTTTCAAGGTTCATCCATGTTACAGAATGTATCAGAATTTCACTGCTTTTTATGGCCAAATAATATTTCATTGTATGTATATACCACATTTTGTTATTCCATCCATTTGTAGACAGGCACTTGAGTTGTTTTCACCTTTTGGCTATTGTGAATAATGCTGCTATAAGCATTTGTGACTTTTTTTTTTTGGCCGCACCGTGCGGCTTTCAGGATCTTAGTTCTTTTAAGACTTTTTGGGGGAATTCCCTGGCGGTCCAGTGGTTAGGACTCCACGCTTCCATTACAGAGGGCATGGGTTCGATCCCTAGCTGGGGAACTAAGATCTTGCAAGCTGCACGACATGGCAAAAAAAAAAAAAAAAAGAAAAGAAAAGAAAAAGACTTTTTGGTAACTACTGCTCAACTGCCTTTCATCAAGAAAGATCACTACAACTCATTATTAGCCATATATATGAATGCCCATTTCATCACAATTTGTCAACTTAACAGATTAAAATGGTACTTAAATTTTTATTAACAGTGACAGCAAACATTTTCATATGTTTCTTCTTTACGGAACCACCAGTTCATATGCTTGGCCCACTTTTCCACTAGAGTGTTTCCTTTCCTTACGGGTTTCTAAGACTACTTCGTATAAATAGACCAGCAGACCGTTTTTGAACCATAATTTTTTTTTTTGCTTTCAAATTCACTTATGATGTTTGTTCATATACAAAAGTTGTTCATGATTATGCAGTTAAATCCCACCAGTTTCCTTCAGTCTAGTCACCTTAGTAACTATGGTTTCTAACTTTTTATGGCATATTTACAAAGTCCTTCCTCCAATACAAGGTCACTCACATTTTCTTTTAGTACTTGATTGTTTCATTTATTAGTAGTAGTAAATTTTAAATTATCTATAATTTATTTTGCTATATGGTATGTTGAAGAAATATAACTTTTCCCCCAATACCACTAAACTGACTAATCCATCCTTTCCCAAAATAAAAAATGTCACCCTTATAATGTACGAGACTCTTATTTATACTTGGATACATATACATGAACATACCCTGCTATACTGGTCTGTTTATTCCTGGGCCTTATTTTAACTGCTAAAGGTTTATAATAAAGTTTAATATCTGGTAGGACAGGTCACCACTCTTGTTTTTTTCAAAAATCTCTTTACTAATCCTCCATATATTTTTCCACATGAAGATTAAAATCATTTTATCAAGTTCCAAAACGATCCTCCAAGTTGTTATAATTACAGATGAATTTGTGGCAAGCTGGCATCTTAATAATAGGAATAGGGCCATTTCATCCAGCAATCAGGTAAGCTTCTCCATTCTCTTCTTTAAGGTCTCTCAGTCGATTTTTACAGCATTCTTCACAGATTCTATATATTTCCTGTTAACTTTATTCTGAGGTTCTGTTAATTTGCTTTGCTATTGAGGATGATAATATTTTGAAGGGAGATGTTCACAACTGATTCACTCTGGAATCCTTCACTGAACTTACTACAATTCCTTACCCAGAGCAGACTCCACCTATTGGCTTTATATTTACATATTATGCCAGTTTCCAAACCTTTAGTTTACAATAAACCAAATTTTTAAAAAACTCACTAAGATCATTATTAGGAGTCATGTTTCACTCTCCTCCCATTCATTTTTTCCTTCAATTAATCAACAAATGCCATCATTTGTTTCTTTGACTTTTTCTTGCATTTACTCTCTTCCACTTTCACTCACCTGAATCTAGTTATTCAATATCATGCTCTCTAGTCATAGAAACCACATTTCATACTTTTAGGAACTGTGCACTTGCCAACCAATGACTCACTTCAAAATTAGTTTCCATGTCCTCTATAGCAGGGGTCACCAACCCCTGGGCCACAGACCATTACCAGTCCGTGGCCTGTTAGGAGCCGCCTAGCAGAAGGTAAGCGGTGGGCCAGCAAGCGAAGCTTCACCTGTATTTATAGCCGCTCCCCATCGCTCACATTACTGCCTGAGCTCCACCTCCTGGTAGATCAGTGGCAGCATTAGATTTTCATAGGAGTACAAACCCTACTGTGAACTGTGCATGCGAGGGATCTAGGTTGCACACTCCTTATGAGAATCTAATGCCTGATGATCTGAGGTGGAGCTGAGGCAGTGATGCTAGCTAGCACTGGGGAGCGGCTGCAAATACAGATTATCATTAGCAGAGAGGTTTGAATGCACAGAGACCATGATAAATCAATTGATTGCAGACTCATATTAAAACCCTATTAGTGAGTGGCAAGTGAAAACAAGCTCAGGACTCCCACTGATTCTGCATTATGGTGAGTTGTATAATTATTTCATTATATATTACAGTGTAATAACAATAGAAAAAAGTACACAATAAATGTAATGTGCTTGAATCATCTGAAAACCATCCCCTCCCCCCACCCCCACCCCCGGGGTCCATGGAAAAATTGTCTTCCATGAAACCAGTCCCTGGGGCCAAAAAGGTTGGGGACCACTGCTCTATAGAATCCAATATTGACTACCCTTGCCTTAAAATGGTCCACACTTTGTCTCTGTATATTATCTTTGCCTGTGTATATATTCTTTTCTATTTTCTCTTCTTGCAGTATCCTAAAAGATTTTCCTTAGCCATTCCTTATTCACATATTTGATCTTGGTGACCAGTAATTCACACTGAACACTAGCATGTGATAGCCTTCCGTTTAATGATCTTCTCTCTTAACAGTCTATCCAGGACAGAAGCTCCTTGAAAATACGTGATCATATTGTAAATTCTACATAGCTTCTGGAGCGTTTAGCATAGTACTGATGAACAGCTGTCTAAGTGGTTACTCAGTGTGACTTGTTCAATAAAACTTTCTTTACAATAAAAGGTGTTTAGCCGGATGTGGACTACAGGCCATAGTATGCCATTCTAGACCTATGCTAGAAGTGGTTTCAAAACTTTCTTTTCTGTTTGTTTTTTAAGAAGTAACTTTTTCTCAACCTAAAAAACAAACAAAAGAGTAGATCTGGTTAAGCAGAAATGGGGAAAGGCGGATGTAGAATACAGAGCGGCCTGCTAGACCTTCCCTTCTGTAACTTTCACCCTTCCTCCCTCTAAAGGTCTGCACAATACAATTTGATTGTGCTTAAACCCCTCATTTATACAGGTAAGAAAACAGACTCAGAGAGGGGAAAAGAATTTATGTATGATCACAACAAAAACCAGAGCAAGTGTTAAAATTAAAATCTAAATCTCAACTCTTGATTGCATGCCCTAACCATTAAACCACAACAGTTAACTTGGGGAGTCAATTAGAAATAAAATGGGAAGTGAAAGCACTTTGAAGTTAAAGCTTTGTGATGTCTGATAGGGACTTATTATTCTGATTGGATTTGAGGGCTAAAATCTACCATGATTTATTTTTCGCCCTGTCAAGAACCTATCACAAAAAGACTCAAACAAAATTCCAGAATTTTGAAGGAGGTATGACGGTAACTAGCTTGTGATCCTTGCTATGAAACCATGATTAGCAATTCAATGACCCTAAATTTGGCCCTTTTCCATATGATTTTTACAGGTCACTGCTAAACTGTAATATCATAATCTGTCAAAAAAAACTTCGAAGAGGGCTAAAGGATCAACGACTTGCCTTAAAACAGAATTTTCAAAGTACACATCATAGAAGTAACTGTTGAGAGCCCATAAGCAGGGATTTTCCAAATAGAATATTCATTCAAGATCATCATCATTGGAAGTGAAAACCTGCATGTTAAGAAAAATGACATTTTCATATCCATAGTAGGATTACTACTGACTCTAAAATTAACCATGACAATTCCTTGCATTTCTTTGCCTAAGTTGCATGTCTTTCGAATGAATTCATCTTCACTGAATAAGGCTAGGCAGGAGACAGTGTTGGAAACTTTTTAAAAATAATAATAATTGAGAAAAATGAGATAAGAGCATGAACTCAATATTATTAAGACTCTAATTACAAGATCATTTTTTGATTTAAGGATAAGAACCACATACAGAACATGTACTACATACATTCTAAGAAGTATCTGTTTTAATAAACTTTATATAAAAAAAGTTTTATAAAACTGCCAAAATACTGTAGTTCCTGTATTTATATTACTGTGATGTTCATCACATTATAACAATGTAAGTTATATGCTTAATTAAAAGTTGCTTGAGGGCTTCCCTGGTGGCGCAGTGGTTGAGAGTCCGCCTGCCGATGCAGGGGACACGGGTTCGTGCCCCGGTCCGGGAAGATCCCACATGCCGCGCAGCGGCTGGGACCGTGAGCCATGGCCGCTGAGCCTGCGCGTCCGGAGCCTGTGCTCCACAACGGGAGAGGCCACAACAGTGAGAGGCCCGCGTACCGCAAAAAAAAAAAGTTGCTTGAATTCGAAAAATTTTATGTTTTAAATGATTGAGAAAAAGTACATTAAAAAAAAACAAATAATAATTGTGAAATAACACACAGGCTTATACCACACATTGCTTATCTCACTGATGATGGTTTTGGAGAATACAAATGAACTACTGAAATTTCTCTCGGATGCAAGAAACGTCCTTACTTCTTTTCCCATTCACAAGTACTGTTTGCGAGAATCAGAAATAAGATCATTATATAAGAAAATAATTTTGATATTAATTAAAGCATTTTTGTGTTCACACCTCTGTCTATAAAAAATAACTTTCAGCATTCTTACTAGTTGCCTCCCTAAGTCAATGTAAGAAGGATACACCTGTAGTGAATAAAGAATAAAGAAAGCCTGGTAGGGCTACTGTTGGGAATTTAAATAGTAATAACGAAGTACTAATATTAAGGACAGTGAGATAGAGAATTTGATACAAAGTATATTTTTTAGTACTTTCCCTCAGTTTTTAGTCAATATGACTAATTGATTTCAGATTCAATAATTTTAAATTATTTTGTTAGAAATTACCCCTAACCTACAGAGTCAAAACTACTTAAACAAGAACACTTTAAAAATAAAAAGGTTTCAGGGACTTACCTGGTGGCAAGGAATCCACCTGCCAATGCGGGGGACACGGGTTTGATCCCTGGTCCGGGAAGATCCCATATGCCACGGAGCAACTAAGCCCGTGCGCCACCAACTGCTGAGCCTGCGCTCTAGAGCCCGCAAGCCATAACTACTGAGCCTGTGTGCCACAGCTACTGCAGCCCGCGCACCTAGAGCCCATGCTCCACGACAAGAGAAACCACCTCAATGAGATGCCCACGCACCGCAATGAAGAGTAGCCCCCACTCGCTGCAACTAGAGAAAGCCCGCACAGCAACAAAGACCCAACGCAGCCAAACAATAAAATAAAATAAAAAGGTTTCATAACAATTAACATAAAATCAAATGTATAGTGCCATTATAATTACAAGGAATTCCTTTCTTGACTTTCCTAACAAATGTCTTAGAAAATTTCATGTCAAAATTATGCTGTGCGCAATCAGTACCTTGTTGTGCCTATGAGATAAAACATGTCTTCTAACTATTTAGAGCAAATGAAATTGGAAAGAGGTAAAATAATATCTCACAATAATATACTGAAATTTCTCTCAGGTGCCAGAAACCCACTTACTTCCTCTCATCACCACAAACATTTTTCTGTGGCTCAGAAACATGATCAATATATAGACAAATCACGTATTATCTAAGAGACAAGAATGAAAATCACAGAAAATGCTATACGCCCTTGTTAGCATAGCAAAAAAAAAAAAGTTATATTACCTAGAGTAGGAGACAGAGTTTAGGATGTCAGAACACTTTAAAGCCTCTATGATCAAGTAATATTCTCTGAGTCACTACTTTGTGACTTGTGTGGGAGTGTAGCAAAAGGATTAATGCTAATTCTTTAACTGTGAATAATGATTTATTGAACAATTCCTATATAAATTCCAACTGTGACCAAAAATCACACCTTCACAGGCTAAGATAGTTTCCTCTCACTTAGATAATAAAATTAAAATGTTAAAAAATATACATGCTTATAAATATACACGTGTATATTTATATACACACGCACAATTAAATCAGATTACAAACTGATTTTTATAATATTTAGTAAAGGCTTTGGGCATTTACAGCTTTCATTTTAATTTTAATCTTAAATTAAACTTGTCCAAATGTGGTCTTTCTACTTAGGTATCAGTTAAGAATGGTAGTAAATTTCAAAATACTTTCTCAAATAGTTAGGTTTCATTCAGAGAAACACAAAACAAGATATTAGAATGAGGTCAAGTGCATCTTTTGTTAGTAACGTATGTTGCTCCCTCTGGCCTCATAAACAAGCTGCTCCTTTCTGAATACAGCAGACCTTCAATTTAAATTTATGGAAAGACTAAAGCAGGAGAGCCTGCACTCAAACAATTTTAATAACCTATTAAGTTGCGACTTCAGATTCATTTTATAACCATGCTCCTCAGGGAGCTATGCTATCTGGATAAAGATAAAATTTTTTTCCTTTAAAGATAAATAGCATCATTAATCTGCAACATTTCTTTTCTATTATCTTTCGAAATGAGGAGTTATTTTGTTCTGATCTTGAGGTAATTAGCCTTCATTCACTAGCCTGAAAATGTCTGTGTTCTGAAAATTAAAAATGTGTCATTAAGTGGAATTTACCATAATGTCATTTATCTTTATATAGTTCATCAGTGACAGCAATGGGCCTGGGAATCCATCAGCTTTTACCAAGGAAGCATTAAAACAAATTGAAAAACAGAATAATCCCAGGCACTCTTTAACACAGTCAAAGCCATTTGGGTAATTAAATAGTGGTATTTAAAGTTTTAATTTAGATTTTTCCCTCTGTTCATCAGTAGTCAAATGAGATGTTCATACTCATAACTGTTTGTAATAAAAGGTTTCATAAAGCAAGCAGAATATCCATGTTATTAAAATTTAATATAACATAGGAGAGTCTTAATCTACAAGATAAAGTTTTTATTTGCCTGCACCCTAATTTCTGAATTTACATCAGAAATAAACTCTTTCTTCAACTGCCTAGGTTGCGATATTAGCTTCCCAAAGACTTTGACGATTCAAACCCCTAAATAACTACAAGAGAGTGGATGACATGAAATTCAACTTCATTATTGCTAATGCTGGAGAAGAATAATATCTTCACCACCTTAAATTTGTTTTCACTAACTACATCCCTCCAGCAATTACTAATATAGAATTACTATATAGAATTATCGAATTCTAATTACTATATAGAATTATCAGATATAATTATGAAAATAAAAGTTGGCTTGCATAAAAGAATATGCAAGATAATAAATCAGGACATCTAAAACTAAAAAACTTTAGAAACAATCAACTTTCCAATAGGGAAAGGAAAGGAGATCCCAGGATATGAAAACTTTGGCATATTTGTTCAACCGGTCAACAACAGAAGAGCTAGGACTATAATCCATGCATCCAGCCTATTCTTATACCATTCTGCTTGCAGATCAATGATCTAAAATATTTACTCAGTATCTAGAGAAGTACAGTCATCAAATAAACATATTTCGAACAATAAAAAGCACATTCTGAATTTAACAGCTTGTTAAAGTTTCCAGACAGCAGTATGATCCTTTTATCAATAAAGCAATTACCAAGAAGTTTTTCTTTGCCTTCAAACAATCTGCTTCTGAATTTTAACTAGTATTTCTTAAAATAATATGTTTACCCAGATAACTTCTGAGCATTTCCTTCCATATCCCCTGGACCTACAGGTTTTTGTTGTATTTCTTTATTTTAACTAAGAGTTGCTGCTTACCTCCCTTAAACAAAGACAAGGCATAGGTCAGGCCAAGTTGAGCTATGACATTCATCTCCAAAATAGTGTGGAGGCAGGATCTCCTGTGGTTTAATTAAAGTCATCACACAGTCTGAAACTAAATATTGGTCAAATATAAATTCAAAAACAAAAAAAGTTCAAAGTCAAACAACTTGATTTATCCTCATTATTCTTTCTCTGCACTAAACATTAATAAACCAATTTCATTTTTAGAAAAAAATTCAGCATGAAAGTATATATGTACTTGGATTCCTGCTTAAAGTGGTAAAAAAAAAAAAAAACTGAAAACAACCAAATATCCAAGAGTTTGATAAACTCTGAAACATTTATTCTATTCATATATTTTCTATAGACCATCATTAGCTATTAAGAAGAAAAGTCCAGCTCGCTCTTAATTACCAAGGGATGTTACATAGTAAAAAGTAAAAAAAAGTAGGGCTTCCCTGGTGGCACAGTGGTTGAGAGTCCGCCTGCCGACGCAGGGGACACGGGTTCATGACCCGGTCCGGGAAGATCCCACATGCCGCGGAGCGGCTAGGCCTGTGAGCCATGGCCGCTGAGCCTGCATGTCCGGAGCCTGTGCTCCACAACGGGAGAGGCCACAACAGTGAGAGGCCCGCCTAAGGCAAAAAAAAAAAGTAAAAAAAAGTATGTCTCAGAGAAGTATGCAAAAACAATGACCCAAATTGCTATGTGTTTAAATGCTGTTTATATGAGCGTGGAGAAAGGTATATGTGCTAACACCTTGTATAGTGTTAACATAAAACTATAGAAACTGTTAACACCGTGTGTTTGAGGGAAAAGGTGGTGAGGAGAGAGAAAATTACTAACATTTTCTTTATTGATCCTTAGGGGAAAGCAATTCTTCCAATAAGGTGACCTGATCTATTCTGTTAGATACGGACACTGAAGTAAGGCTGAGCTGCCTTAAACTAATAGAAAGGTCTTAAGAGTTCTATTAAGAGTGTAGCGCTTTGAGGGAGAGACAGCTAGAGAGGGAGAGAGAATGTGTGTGTATGTGTGTGTGAGTGAGAGAGAAAGAGAGAGAGAGACTATCAGACACACAGACTAATCATATGATCAAACAAATGGAGTCACTTTCAAACATTCTTTTACTTACAGAACCTATTTTAAAGAAAGCTAAATGTGCAAAAGAAATGAAACCCTAAGGGCTTCCTTCACAGAAGGAAGACAGACAGAATCCTGCCAACTTGACCCCCATTTCTCCAAAGGAATCCCTGAGAAGCTGTGAAAAATTCTGAAAATCAGTGGACTAGAGTGTAGGGAATAGAGAGGGAGCTGAGGAAAAAAAGGTAGGCTGGGAAGTATATTATGAATTTAATATAACCTTAAATGCTGGTTTCAAGAGTTATATTTTAGTGGACATTAGGGAGCCACTGCAGGTGTCAAAACAGAGGAGGAGATAAATGATGTGATGTACAGAGCAAATGAATGAAATAATATACCTAGTTCATTATTAGACACTAGTGTTTAAAAATCTTGGTGTTTTCTATACTCTGTTATTTATCCTATGAAAAAGCTAGGACATAAGATGAGCATGGACTGTATGAGGGAGAAATAGAAGTTTACAGAAAGGATACATTTTAACATCATAAACACTAAATGTTCATCAGTATGGTTATTTCTACTTGATAAAGTACATTGTCTTACATAGAGTGTCTTAAAGGCCCACAGCTGCAAATGCAGACTTTTAGGTGTCGTTCTCCATGTCAAGTGGCAACCAGTAGTCACCCCATCTGTCAATTTGACAAGTACTCTCTCAGCATTCAGAGATAAAATGCACATATACAACGCCCTCCCTGACAAAAAAGAAGCCAGGGAGATGAGGGCCAGCCACCAGAGGGAAGACAATCAAGCTGGCAAGAAAGGACTGGAAATTGGCCGCAACAAGAAACCAGAGAGCCAGGAAAGGGTAAAAGAAAGCTTGTTCATATTGTAAAGTGACACCAACCAAAACACAAAAGAGCTACTCAGACAGCATGGGGTCATATAGGCAAATAGAGAGAAAAAAACTGTCCCTGGTAGAAAGGTCTTCTGTTTTCACGTATTACTATCTGCCCAAGTAATCAGCCCACCAAACAATCCTCAGCACCAATATATCCAACTCCAATCCCTTCTCTACCAAGCACATTCCTTGCTAACCACTCTCCACACCTCTATGGAGTTCTAAAGGCCACTGGTTTCCCTTATAAACACAACTGTTTCTTGTCCCTCTTTCCCAATTTATTCAATCATACATTCATTTATTGTCTAGACAGGTATTATTCGAAGCCCTGGGGATATCACAATGAACCAAAAGGTTTCTACTTTAGCAGGTAGGGTAAAACCATTAAATACATACATACATATATACATTCATACATATGCATATAAAATATGTAAGGTGGCAATACAATCTATCAGGAAAATAAAATAGGGAAAAGGGGATTGAGAATGATGGGGTTAAGAAGGAGATGTATGTATGTGTGTATGTACGTATTTAGGTTTCGTTGGGTCTTAGTTGCAGCCGGTGGGGTCCTTAGCTGCAGCTCGCATCTCCTTAGTTGTGGCATGTGAACTCTTAGTTGCAGCATGCATGTGGGATCTAGTTCCCTGACCAGGGATCGAACCCAGACCCCCTTCATTGGGAGCACAGAGTCTTAACCACTGCGCCACCAGGGAAGTCCCAGGAGATGCTATTTTACATAGGACAGTCAGAGAAAACCTTTCAGATAAGATGACACTTGAGTAGAGATCTGAAAGAAGTGAGGGAGATAGTTATGCAACCGCTGAGGAAAAAGCATAGCCAGGAGAGGGCATATTAAGTGCAAAAGCCCTAAGGCAGAAATGTATTACTTGGCACTTTCAAGAAACAGTGTGGGGCTGAAGCAGAGTAATAATAAGTGATAGTGACAAGAGAGAAGATCAGAGAGGTAACAGAGAATCAGATCATAGATAGCCTTTCATACCATGAACTGGACATTGGATATTATTTGAAGTGAAATGGAGAACCAGTGAACAGTTTGTAAAAAGGAATGACATCATCTGACTTATATTTAAAAGGACCACTCTAATTTCTGGGTGGAAAAAGGTAGAGAAGAAAGAACACCTTAGAAACTACTACAATAGTACTGGCTTTAATTCTGATTTAGATCAAGGTGACAACAATGTGGATGGGTAAGAGGTGATCAGATTCTGATTCTTAAGTATATCTCAAAGGTTGAAGCTGACGAGATTTGCTGATGATGTGGATGTGAGGTGTCAACACTGGAGAGAAGTTCAGGATGACTAAGGATATTTCCAACCCTTCCTTACCAATCAGTATGATTGGTTTCACATTCATATACTCCTCCTCTCTTCCTCTTATTTTCATTCTGTCTCATTCCACACTGCCACTTCTACTCTTGCTATTACCCTTCTTTTCTCCCAAGGAGCACACATGCCTATTAAAGCTGGAAGTGAGAAAGGGCTGATGGAGGAACTTAGTAGACCATATTTAAGAAACTAAAAAAGAAAGTACACTAAGAAGCAGGGAAAAAATGTAAACTGGAGAAAGCAAGAATATCAAATCATCCATGAAAAAAATGATGTGAACACCACTGACACAGAAAGGCAGGCCAGGAGTACCAATGCCTAAGAGTTTACTTACAAAAATTTAAAACTATTCATTAAATTTCAACCACAGAAAGAAATAGAATGATGGACATATAAAAACAGGAAAATGTGATTTAAAAATAAAATTATCTTCAAGATATGATCATATTCTATTAGAAATAAACTGTGGCTATTCCTTACATTAAGTTTTATATCTTTTGAGGTAAAAAAATTACCCAACTCAATAAAAATTCTAACAAGCAGATTTTTTTCATTCTGCTGGCATAACCTACTCCAAGAATTACTTTAGTTTGGGGGGAAAAACCACCATACTATACTTTTCTAATAAAATAAAGCTTTCAAAAATAAGAATTTGGGGGACTTCCCTGATGGTCCAGTGGTTAAGACTGCGTGCTTCCACTTCCGGGGGTGCAGTTTCAATCCCTGGTCGAGGAACTAAGATCCCGAATGCCGCGCAATGCGGCCAAAAAAATTTAAAAATAAATTTAAAAAATTTGAAAAAGAATTCTGGCTCCTAAATCCATCTAAAATTCAATAAAAGCAAAGGAAGATACTGGTGCTCACAAAGTCTCATATTTAACATATACTCTTTAGATGTTACCTCAACAGATTTAGTTATAGAGTTTCTCTGTAGACAGCAAATTAGAATCTGTAAATAAGAAAGGAAACCAAATAAAACCTACAGAAGGATATACCAACAGACATTTTAAAAAGAAAGAAAGAAACTAGATGTCAAGGGGAACAAAAAAACCTCAAACAGTAGAAGTAAAAAAAAAAAACAACCAGAAAAAGCTCCTCAAGGAACGCTAAACACAGGGCTCAAAATTCAAAAATGCAACATTTGCTTTGAAGGTGCCATCAAATCTAACATTTGAGAGTCTCATCCATAACATGGATGCTTAGTTATCAATAACAGATACAATTATGCTCAGCATACTCAATTTAAATGGCAGAATTACAGTATATTACAGTATAATATCACTTTTACAAAAATACATAATTATTAATAATTCTATGGCATTTACTAGGTACATGCAGTTTTAAGTGTCTCACATACACTAATCTTTAATCCCCCAATTCCTATGATATGTAATTTTATTACCCCTATTTTACAGATCTAGAAACTGAGACTGAGATGTTAAATAACTTGCTTAAAATCAGAAAATTAACAATATACATATAAACACATGAATCATACTGTACAGATGAAAGAATTTCAGGCACCAAAACGTTAACTGTGGTTATCTCCATGTGGTGGCAACAACAGTGATACATATTTTCTTCTCTGAGCTTTTTAAAATATTTATAGATCATTTTGCAATTAAAAAATGAAAGAAATAGGAGTTCTGCTTCTGATAATGATGGAGTAAGCTCATATCAGACCAATTACCCTGTAGAAACAATTATAAACTCTGTACAAAATACAAAAAACTATTATCCTTGAGAGCTGTTATTTACAACAGTTATGTACTATGAAGTTGCCATGAACACTGAGTTAGCAAATACTGAACCACTGCCCCTAGAGGAAATAAATATACAGCTGACTCGAACAACCATGGGGGTTGGGGCACTGACCTTCCACACAGTCGAAAATCCACCTATAACTTAAAGTCTGCCCTCCAGATATGCTATTCCTCTATCCACAGTTCCTCCCTATCAGCACATTCAACCAACTGCAGATTGTGTTGTGCTGTAGTATTTACTATTGAAAAAAATCTGTACGTAAGTGGACCCATGCAATTCAAGCCTGTGTTGTTTAAGAGTCAATTGTATACACATACACACACACATATACTCCTCACATAGATTATAACCTTATATCCTAAAAACAACTCATCCTTTCTTTTGTATTGTACAAAAGAGAAAACAAGATTCAGAAGTGGTAAGTTACTTGCCTGAGGCTGCCCCACAAACAGGTGCCAGAATTGGATTTCAGATTCTGTCCACTGGCCCCAGACCTGGAGCAGCCTGCACTACGCTGCACTGCCCCCTACCACATCCATCTCTGTCACCACGTATGAGAGCTGAAACAAGAAGGCAGAGCACTGCCCATTTGACCTCAGCTGGGAGCATAAGCATCAGACAAATTTTTTGCTTCCCGGCACGTGTCTCTGAAAGTACAGTGAGTATGGATTTGGGAGTTACAAATAAAATGCAACAAGAAGGTGAAATCCCAAATACAGAATCATGAATAATAAGAACTGACTGCATATGAAGGCACTAGAAAACAATCAAAAGCAAACATAAAATGGAGCTAAGTTAATGCTTGGAAGAGAAGAACAGCATTAGGTTAGTTTCCAATTTTTTTACCTCTTTACCTGAAGCTACCCCCAAATCAATAGTTCTAGCACTGCAAATGGGAGAAAGGAGAATAACTAAAGTTTTGATAGAAAGTTGCAATCTTATTGGTTAAAGAATCAGAGGTCAGAGACTAGGGCTACCACAGTAGCTAGAAAGTGGCAAGGAAAATCTAGACACTAGAGTCAGAGAGAGGTAGCCCAAAATTCTATAAAGTCTGCCCAAACATAACTGACTACTGAACTATGCATACATGGAACACACTCCAAACAGCCCAGTTAAGGCAAAAAGGACTAAAGACATACCACCTGTAGTCAACTGTAAGAAAAATAAGAGTGTGAAGTTTAAATACAGTCAAGGTAGCTGGTCAGTTCTGAGAAACCGAGAGAGACAGAAAGAGAAAAAGGAGGAGGAGAAGGCAGAGAAGGAGAAGAAGAAGAAGAAGAAAGCCACCATCTTCAGGGAAACATAACAGAATCCAAAGTCTCTACAATGTTATCATTCACAATGTCTAACAAAACAGCCCCAAATTACTAGACAGAAAATGTAACCTACACTCAAAAGAGCAATCAATGGAGACTGACCTGGATGACCAAGATGTTGTAATTAGCAGATAATTACAGATAATAATAACTGTAATTAGCAGGTATTATCACTACACTGAAGGTAAACTGAAATATGCTTTCAGACTTCCAGTTTCTGGCTCTGCATGTAAGGAGCTTAAAAGTCATCACTCCATCCTAACAACAAGTAAAAAGTTAAACAAACCAATAAATCAACTCTTCTCAGATCCATCAAAGAAATGAAAAGCAAACCACTGCCCTAGAAATTGGAGAAAGAGATAGGCAGATACAGAGCACCATAACTTACCAGTGCAGAAACCTCTAGAGAACCAGGGACAGTGCAAGAAAACCTAAACTGTAACTGACAAATTGCTGAAGACTCAGTTTAGACAAGTCTGGGAGTTAAAAACTTGGGCACCAAGTCATAAGCAGGTCCCCACACTTTTGTGAGTTTTACCTCTAGGAGCACTACCAGGTCCTCACAGTGAACGTCGAAGAAAAATCCCCTTACGTTTCTGGCAAGGGGAGAGGGAAAAGAACCATTTTGAAATATGCCAGAGCATTCTGTTCTTCTTAACAAGACCTGCCCCCAGGAAAAACTATTTTAGCAGAGCCTAACCTGCTGGAGTTTTACCAGAGCCTAACTTATCTGGAGGGAAATACCCAACTCCAGCTCCCTCTAGTCCTTCACATTGGGGAAGAGAAATATCCAACTCCAGACCCCTCTAGTCATCCTGTCCAACCTAAGGGGATACCAACAACAACAAAAAGAGTCCAAAGAAGCACTGGTGAAGTTCACAGTCCAGAGGGACAGACTCACCAAAAGACTGAGATCTAATCACAGGCCTACAGAATGTTTCACCACCCGCTACACCTTACTATTACTATATTATTAAAGGCCTATTTACCACAGTTCCTTTTATCCAGTACACCGTATCCTCCTTTTGGGAATAAACAAAACAAAACAAAAACCCCACATTTTAAAAGGCAAAATCACAGTTTGAAGAGACTAAACCATCAGAACCAGTCAGATATGGCAGGAATGTTGGAAATATGACTAGAACAGAAAAGAAATTTTTAAAAACTATGATGAATATGCTAAAAGGGCTTTAATGGAAAAAGTAGGCACCTTGTAAAAATAGATTGATAATATAAGCAGAGAGATGGAAATCCTAAGAAAGAATCAAAAAGAAATGTTAAGGATAAAAAATATGGTAATGGAAATGAAGAATGCCTTTGGGGTTGTGAACAAACTGGACACACTAAGGAAAGAACCTCTGAGCTTAAGGATATCTCAGTATAAAGCTGCAAAACTGAAAAGCTAAGAGAAATAAAAATGGGAAAATAAAACACAGAATAAAATATATAAGAACTGTGGGACAACTATAAAAGGTATAAAATACACATAATGGGACAAAGTAGCAAAGGCAATACAATGGAGCAAAGACAATCTTTTTAACAAAGGGTGCTGGAAATAGTGAACATCCACATGCAAAAACTGAATCTAGACACAGACTTTACACTCTTCACACATACACACACCAAAAAAGAAAAACAAAAAAACCTCAAAATGGATCACAGACCTAAATATAAAATGCGAAACTATAAAACTCCTAGAAGATAACACAGGAGAAAACCTAGATGAACTTGGGTATGGCAATGAAATTTTAGATACAACACTATAAAGGCACAATCGATGAAAAAAATAATTGATTAGCTGGACTTCATTAAAATTAAAAACTTCTGCTCTGTGAAAGACAAAGTCAAGAGAATGAGAAGACAAGCCACAGGTTAGAAAAAAACATTTACAAAAGACACATCTGATAAACGACTGCTATCCAAAATATGTAAAGAACTCTTAAAACTCAACAATATGAAAACAACCCAATTAAAAAACGGGCAAAAGGTCTTAACAGATATCTCACCAAAGAAGATATAAAGGTGGCAAATAAGCCTATGAAAAGATGTTCAACATCATATATCCATTGGAGAATTTCAAATTCAAACAACGAGATACCACTACACACCTATTAGAATGGCCAAAATCGGGAACACTGGCAGCACCAAATGCTGACAAGAATGTGGAGCAGCAGGAACTCTCATTCATTGTTGGTGGGAATGCAAAATGGCATAGCAACTTTGGAAGAGGAGTGAAACTATTCTGTATGATTCTGTATGATACTACAGTAGTAGATACATATCATTATACATTTATACACAGAATGTACAATACCAGGAGTGAACCCTAACGTAAACTATGGGCTTTGGGTGATAACAATATACCATTGTAGGTTCATTGATGGTAACAGATGTACTACTTTGGTATCAGATGTTGAAAGTACGGAATGTTGTGTGCATTTGTGTGTGGAGGGGAGTAGAGGGCACAGAGAGTATATGGAAATTCTCTGTATTACCTGCTCAATTTTACTATGAACCTAAAGCTGTTTAAAAAATTAAGTTTATTACTTTTTAAGATGCTTGAAATAATTAAACTAATAGGAAATCACAGCACAGAAATAGAAACCACAAAGAAAAAAGGGAAATTTTAGGACTGAAAGATACATGATTTTTTAAAAAAATCATTTAATGAGCTAAACAGCAGTTTGGAGATAATAAGAAAAAAAAGTCAGTGGGCATAAAGAAAGATCAATAGAACTTACTCAACCTGACAGACAGAAAAAGAAAAAAGATTTTAAGAGCAACATAACCTGTGGAACACAGCAAGAGGTCTAACATATGTGTTACTGGAATCTATAAGCAAAAAATGGAGCATAAAAACAGATGAAGAAATAATGAGTAAAACCTTCCCAATTTAATAAATTTCACTGACCTCTAACCAGGATAAATACAAAAAAAACCACAACTAGGCACATCATATAGTCAAACTCCTAAAAAGTAAAAATAAAGAGAAAATCTTGAAGGAAGCTAGAGAAAAATGACACATAACATATAGAAAATATAAATGACCACTGACTTATCATCAAAATGACAAAACACAGTAGAAAAGAAATAAAAGTTGTTATTTCACCAAATGAAATAAAGTTGTTAAATGAGAATACTATATACAGCAAACAAACCTTTTAAATATGAAAGCAATCTTATATTTCCAGCTATGATGGAGTAACAAGGACTATATGTATGTACCCACCCTAAACAATACGAAAACAACAAACAACATATGAAACACACTTTCAGACACAGAATAACAGGAAGAGCAGAATAGTGATCCTGCAGAGAAGGAAAACAGACCAGGTGAATCTTAAAGTAGCCTAAGTTTATCGTGTTGAAGTTTCTAGGCCAGAGTTTTGAGAGGGGTGGCCAAACCAGAGACTATCTGTCCCACTGAGCTGAAGAGACAGACCAGAGTGTTTCAGCAAGTCAAAGTGGCTAGAATAACCAGGATAAAATGCCAGAGAGGAAGGGGCTACCCCCAGAGAAAGTTCCCATCTCTGCAGAGTGGTTTCCAGCTAAATACTAATTTGCCTGTATGTGGGAAAACTACGTGAGCCACGGAAAAAACCCACTTACGAGTTATTTGTAAGAAAAACACTTAAATATAAGACACATATATAAGGCTAAAATTTATACGACTGTAAAAAAGATGGCATCTAAATATGAATCAAATGAGAGCTGGAGGGGCTGGCTATATTAATGTAAGAAAAAGTAGACTGCAGGACAAAGAGCATTGCCAGGAATAAAGAGAAACATTTAATAATGACAAAGGGGTCAGTTCATCCAAACATCATAATCCTAAGAACAGCGATTCAAAACACATAAACTGAAAACTAAGAAGGCTGAAGGGGAAAAAAATCGTCAGATTCACAACCGTTAAAGCAAGATTTCAACACTCCCCTCTCAATAACTAATAAAAAAAGTAGACTTAAAAAAAAAGTAAAGATTCAGAAGACTTAAACAACACTATCAAGCAACTTGGTAGTATATTAACTAGTATGAAACTGTTTGCTCAGCAAAAGCAGAGCCCTTTAGTAAGGACTTGAAAAGAATGTTCATGGGTCATCAAGGTAGACCTTTATTCTGGACCAAAACAAGTCTCAATAAATTTTAAAAGAATTCAAATCATACGAAGGTTGTTTCCACCACAGTAAAACTAAACCCCCAAATATCTGAAGATTAAACACTTTTATATAACTCATTGGCTAAAGAAACAAAAAGCACAAGAGAAATTAGAATATAATTTGAACTGAATAAAAATGAAAAGTTAACCTAGGAAAACTAGGAAGATGAAGTTAAAGCTGTTCTTAGAGAGAAATTTAAAGCACTAAATATTAATAGTAAAAGAAGAAAAAGATCTCAAATCAATGATAGGAACTCTCGTCTTAAGAAAAGGACAAGAACACATTAAATCAAAAGCTGCCTCTTTGAAAAAGTTCAGTAAAATGAGCAACAGCTAAACCTATTGGAAAAGAAAAGTGAGATGCAAATTACCACTGTTAGCAATGAAAGAGGTGACATCACTACAGACCTTACATACATTAAAAGCTTAATATTTAGTGGATGCTAAAAACAAATTTATGACAAAAAAATTGACAACCAAACTGGCAGATCTGTTGAAAGACAAACTACCAAAATTTAATCAAATCAAGAACAAAGAGATGAAGTCAACTGTCCCTGTATTTATTAAAGAAACAATTCATGGTAAAAACTTTCCTACAAAGAAAACTACAGGCTCAGATGACTTCACTAGTGAATTCTACAAAATTCTACACAAATTCCTTAAGGATTATACAGAATCCTACAAAAATGCTTCTGGAAATTGAAAAGAAGGGAACACTTCCCAACTCATTTTATGAGGTCAGCATTATCCTAATCCAAACCAGACGAACACAGATGAAAAGAATGTTACAGCCAATATCCCTCATGGACACAAAAGCAAAAAGTCTTTAAAATTTAAGTGAATTGATTCCAGAAATATATAAAATGGATAATATATCATGAACAAGTGAACTTTATCTCACAGGAATTCACAGGTGGTTTAATCAACGCATTTCACCATTTTAACCACGACCTAATGATGTTTACCAAACCTTTAAAAAGAACACCACATGATCATCTCACCGTACACAGAAAACAAGCATGGAAAAAATCCAACGGCTATTGCTAATAAAAAGTCCTCAACAAACTAAGAACAGAAAGTAACTACTTCAACCTGATAAAGGGCATCTATGAAAACTCTACAGCTAATCCCATAAGTATTGGTAAAAGAGAACCCCTTCATGCCAAGATCAGGAAGAAAACAAGAATGTAAGCTCTCACCACTTCTATTCAATATTTTCTGAAGCCCTTGATTCAGTACAATAAAGCAAAAAAAAGAAGATGAATGAAGTAAAACTGTCTTTATTTGCATATGACATGATAATTTATGTAGAAAATCCTAAAGAAATCACAAGCAACTGCGTTTAGCAAGGTTGCAGGATAAAAGACAGACAAAATTCCATTTTAAGCCTATACTATCAATTGAAAATTGTAAGTTGGATTAAAAAGTATCACTTACACTCAAAACACAAATACTTAGAGATAAATTTACCAATTAATGTTCAAAACATATAGACTGAAAGCTTCAAAAATATGATTTAAGAAATTAAAGAAAGCCTAACTAAATGGAGAGCTATACCATGTGAATGAATCAGGAGATTATCACTAAGATACCAATTCTTCCCCAAATTAATGTAGAGATACAACAATAAAAAAAAAGAAAAATCAAAATTCCAGCAGATTTTAAAAATTAACTAGATTATTTGAAAATACAACTAGAAATGGAAAGACAAAGCAAAACAGTATAAGAACAAAATCAGAAAAATTATTCTCCACAATTTCAAGACTTAGTACAGTTATAATGACAAAGACAATGTGAAATTATGTTATGCACAGACATGCAGATCAATTTCACAAAGTATAAAAATAGACTCCAGTTTTTTATGGTCAATGGATTTTGACAAAGGTGCCAAGGTAATTCAAAGGAGGATGGAGTCTCTTCAAAAAATCGTTCTAGGACAAATAGAAAAGCATGCAAGTAAGTCAATCTCAACTTTTTCCTTATAGCTTATACAAAAATTAACTCAAAATGAATCATAAACCCAAATGTAAAACTGAACACTATAAAACCTCCAGAAGAAAACCTCTATGATCTTAAGTTAGGCATTTTTTTTTTAAAACATGGGACATGAAATGGATATGTCATAAAGGGAAAAACTGAGAAGTTATCAAAATCTAGAACTTTTGTCCTTTGAGAGACACAATTAAGAAAATGAAAAGACAAGCTATAGATTGGGAGAAAATAATTGCAAAACAATCTGATAAGGTATTTTTATCCAGATCTGTAAAGATATTTACAATTTAATAATAAGATGACAAACAGCTCAATTTAAAAATGGATAAAAGATTTGAACAGACAATTCACCAAAAATACACACATCAAACACGCACATTAATAAAAAGTTCAACATCAATAATCATTGGCAAAATCCAAACTGAAATCACAATGAGATAACACTACATACATACTACTATGGCTAAAATTTTAAAATATGGTAATACGAAGTGCTGACAAGGCTGTGGAGCAACTGCAATCCTCATTACCTTGCTCTGGGAATGCACAATGGTAGAGCTAGTTTGGAAAACACTGTAGCTATTTTTTAATAGTTAGGTGTATACTTAACATATGAGCAAGCAAAGGACACTCCTAGGTATTTACCCAAGTGAAATAAAAACATACATCACTTAAAGACCTGTACACAAATGTTTAAAACAACTTTACACATAATAGCCAAGAACTGTAAACAACCCAAATGTCCATCAACTGGTAAACAGATAAACTACAGTGCAACTAATCAATGGAAAACTACTCAACAATAACATCCAACAACATGGGTGAATCTCAAAAGCATTATGTTAAGGGAAGTAAGTCAGACAGAAGGCTACATACTGTCTAGTTCTCTACATGAGGTTCTGCAAAAAACAAAACTATCAGGGCAGAAATCAGATTAGCAGCTGCCAGGACACAGGGGCATGGAGGGGGAACTGACTATAACGGGGCATGAGGTTATGTTTTAGGGTGTTATAAATTCTCTTCATCTTGATTCTAGTGGTGGCTATAAAAACCATACACATTTATCAAAACTCATCAAACTGTTTACCTAAAAGAGTGAATTTCACAGTATTTAAATTGTACTTCAACAAACATACCCAAAAAAAACCAAACAGGAAGGCGAGATAAACACCTTTTCAGATAAGTGACAACTAAGAGAACTCATCACCAACAGATCTGTACTTCAAGAATGATATAAGAAGTTCTTTAGGCTGAAGGGAAATGATACCAAGTAGGTAATTCAGATTTTCAGGAAGCAATGAAGAACACTTTATATTGCAAAAAAACAGGTAAATTAAAATTTATGGTTTGCCTCATAAGTTTTAAAAAATACATAAGACTAAAGAAAAATCGCAATATTTTATTGTGGGTTTTAGTGAAAACACATGTACTGTATATGACAACTATAGCATAAAGGACTAAGGAGAAGGAAGGAATAAACAGAACTATACAGCTGCACAAACCCATGCTCAGCTCAGGATATTATTTTCCCTAAAAAGAGTAACTGTTGAGTAGCTACTTGGATTACTTCATTTAAACAACCCAAAATCCCTCTGAGAAAAGTATTAATAGCGCTATTTTACAAATGAGGAAGCTAAAGCTCAGTGAGGTTACACAGCTTGTCCAAGGTCACAGAGCTCAAAGCAGTAAATATATCTGGGACTAGACGTGAGTTCATCTAACTCTGAAGCTGATGATTTGTTCAAAATACCACCCTGCCCTTCCTAGCTATCCCATTTCTGGGGGGTTCAATAAAGGCAAGGGCTATACAAAGAACTGTTTTGCATCCTTTATAAAACCTTGCCTTAAACAGTTGTCTATAACTTATATCACTCAGTGTTTTTTTTTTTAAGAACTCAAATGACAAATTTTCAGTGCCAAAAGTTACTTTCTTCAAAAGAAACCATATTCAACCACTTGCTCACTCATGCTAAATACTGTCATAACTAGAAACATGGATCCATACGGTCCCTACTCTAATGGAGTTTACAGACTTAACACATGTGTATCTAAATAACCATGAAATAAGGTAAAGATTAATGTTCTTCTCTTTAATTAAACAAAAAACCATATAACTCATTATATTTCCCTTTGCTTTGGCTGCCAAAGCTGAGAGCTACATTTAATGCTTAAGTACAGTAATCATTTCACCTCAGGTTCCTAGAAGAGAAATTTATCTGATCTTTTAATGTATGACTTTATATTTAACTGTCCTAGTGTATATGCATCCTATCTCAATCTATCTCAAATCCTTTTGTGGAAGTAGGCAGAGTATATAATATAAACAAACAAGTAAAGAAGGTTTGGATTAATAATACAAATTAAATCCAATGAATGTAAATCTTTATCTTTACACAGTATACCAGAAACATTCTGGGTTGGCTGGAGGACCAAATGAAGCAGTCTGTTAAAAGTACTCTGAAAATTGCAATTCTGGAAACACTTAATGAATCGAAGTCCTATTTCTACCCTCTATTTTCCAAAGACATTACAAGTTCTTAAAACTTATGCTGGATTTAGAATGCGTTAAGTTGGGAAAATGACAAATGAAAATGGGGTATGGCTGAGTAAATGGTGTTTTCAAGGGCCCATGCAATGCAAATAATGTGAGTTTTGTATAGCTTCATTGTTTCTACAGCTTTGGGGGGAGGTGGTGATGAGCACTAGACTAACAAAAGTGGTGGCTTAGAAGAACTACCATTACTCTGCCCTTTTCACATCCTATCCATGGTAATTTGCTAGTGCCTCTGCAATGATATCTGTCAAATCTTTAAGTGCCCTACGATGCATGTCATTGGGACCTGCTGATTTAAACACATTCAACTTTTCAAGTAATGCTGGACCACTTGATTCTCTCGTTAGTTTTGGCTTCTCTCCCAACTCATTCAGAATTTCTAGACAAAAAGCAATCTCGTTATCTCAGAAGTTGTGTTTTTGATGAACATAAAAGAGCAGAGAAAGACTTAAATATATCTATTATTAGCTTTCCTCTTTAATAAAGGTCTAATATTTTTATTTTCCTTTATTGGTAATACAACAGATCCTTAGTCATTCAAGTGGGATCTGTTTTTCAAATATGGAAATCCAGAATATTATAATACACTGATGATAAAGGGAGGAAGGAAGGAGGAAGTGGTAAGGCACAGACACATACTACCTTTTGTCCCTTTTTAACTCTTTGATCCTGTTCCTCCCACTTCAAGTCAGGGAATGGCTAGGAATCCAATGTAGTATAAAAATAATACGATGCTGCAAAGAACACAATGGATAGAATTGTCTCTTTTCTATCACTAAGAAGTTAGAAAACCTAAACAAGTCAACTTCTCTGAACTGGGTTTTTTTTTTTAACCTATAAAATAAAGAAATTAAGCTAGAGTATTACTAATACCTCCTTCAGTTAAAAAAAATGCAATGAATTCAAAACAAAAGTTACAGAAGAATGCAATGATACTCTTGTCCACCACAGCTCCTTCTAATATCCATTAAAGCTTGCCTTCCTTCCACCAGCCTTCCCACACATTCAAATAAAATTAAAATTCCTATTCATAATCTGATTAAGAGTAACTCACACAAGGTCTAAATGAGACTTAGTATCATAGGACATTTGCACTTTTATTTAAAAGACCAGTTAAGCCACACGCATTCCTAATGAACAGAACCTAGTGGATGATGCAGTCAGAAGGGGAGGGAAGAAAAAAATATATGTATTTTTGAACAGAAAAACGTCCCAATGGTTTACTTTGGTCTACTATCCTACCTGGTTTTTCCTCAATTACACTTCCAACTCCGTTTTCCAAAAAGCAAAATTTATAGAAACAGCTATAAACACTCTCCAATTGTTTATCTGACTTTTAATTTTTTCCTTTTGATTTGGCTTCTGCTTCTCTCTTCACCACTAAATCGTCTAAGAGTTAAAACAACCAGTATTGCAGGACCCAGTATTGTAGCTGCACATTAGCTATACCCTCCTCATCTTAGGGCCTTAACACACACACACACACACACACACACACACACACACACACACACAAATCACTGGAAGAATAATGGAAAGAGGAAGCACATGGAGTGGGGAATGGAAACAATGGAGAAGAGCCAGGATTACTGCTTTGTAAGATTTATTATGGGGAAGGAATATGGGAAAAAGAACAAAAAGTAATAACAAAGAGGGAAGCAAGGAGTTGGCTCTAACTAAAGCAACAGGGAATAAGGAAATGAAGTAGAAAAAGAGGCATGGACACAGCTGGAAACTTACCTGTTTTGTTTTGGGGTTTGTTTGGCTTTTTCTTTTGTTTTACTTTTTTATAATACGATATACAATGAAGAATGGAAAAAGTAGAGTTGAGGATAATAAAGACAGAAGCCAAAATGGAGAAGAAAACAGAGAGAGAAAAGATGATGGACAGAAATGGAATTGAAAAAAACAGAATAGAAAAAAGAGAGAGAATTAAGAAAGGGAAGAAGCAAGAATAAGAGAATGCACAATCCAGTCAGAACAGAAAGGATTTCATAATGGTGGTATACAAACGTGAGAGTAGAAATGGGAGCAGAGTAAAGGAAGAAAAAGAAACAGAGTAGAAACCAAGAATGAGAGAGAACAGCAAAAATAAGAGTAAGAGAAGTCAGAGCCAGCTGGGTTACAAACCAGCAGCATGTGTCTTTTTGTTTTACTTTTTGTTTGCTCTTTTAAATAGGAACACAAAGTGGCGAGAGATCATGATAAAGAACAGCACCATCTGGGGCATGTTTTCATTGGCCTGTTAATGTACTGCAGGAAACAGAACCCCAAAAAGAGAATGTGGGTGGGGAGGAGGGAGTGAGGCCAATGTGACAGCAACAGGAAGCAACAGAAAATGAGCCCAGTGGGTGGACAGCTATAGGATACAGGTGGTAAGCAGGAAGTTTCAGACTACTCTAAGCACATGATAGGCAAAAAAAGAATTTCATAAAGCAAGGAAAATATAACAAACACACCAAGGGGAAATCATTAACTAATTCAATGTAAAAAAAAATGACTGAACATGGGTCTTTTCTTCACCCTATCACTTGTTCTAATAACCCACGCTCGGGTTTTATTCAGTGCTTTCTCATTTATCTTTCAAATTTACTTCCTTTCTCCCTACTCCCTGAGATACCGTGCTAGACATTACAGAGTATGCAAGCCTTGAGCTGGCTCTGCCATCGGGAGCTCCCAATTAAACGGAGGAGTCGGATAAATACAAATTACTTAAAATATGCCTTTTGTGAGCACCCCAACTGAAAGTACAGTCGGCCCTCCGTATCTATAGGTTCCATATCCTCAGACATGGAGGGCCAACTATGAGGCCTGTGCATCCACAGATTTTGGTATCCATGGTGGGTCCTGGAACCGTCCCTTGCAGATAGATACCAAGACTGCAATCGTTCCTGCAACTGAATGCTTTGTCTCCTATGGCTCCCATCACTTTCTACCTTGTACAGCTATCCTTTTTAAACTACAAACTCTTTAAGGATCAGGATTTCTCTTTTCTGACTAGTTTTTGTACTCAACCAAATCTAGCACAATGTCTTATACATAATGTGTGTTCAACAGCGCTGCGATTTCTAACTTGGAATGTGAGGGCCTCATGAAGAAGACAGTATCTGGCAAGAACTTAAAAGATGAGAAAGACTAAAATAGACAGATATGGGGGCACGCTATACTGCAAAAAAGGAGCATAAAGTAGGCTGAGAAGAAGAAATAATAGCAAGTTAATTCTGTGACAGGGCGGTAGCCAAGAAGAAAGAGAAAATGAGACTGGCTAAGACGTAGAACAGAAAAAGGAAGACAGAAACCACTAGGCTGATACTCTGGGTTTGACATAAAATGCAATTACAGTTAAAACTTTTTTAAGACATTCAAATTTGCAACTTAGAAAGATCAGTGTTGCTGTAACACTATGGGAGAAAAGAAAATGAAATGATTCAATCTGTGGAAGATTCACCAAAGAAGTGGTGTTTGAGCTGGGTCTCACAGAATGACTAGAAGCTCCTTCAAGGAAAGGTTTTTCAGGAAAATGAAATTAAATGAGACATAGTATGATAATATAAAAGGGCAGAACAGATTTTGGGACTAGTGAGAAGTCCAGAGTGGCTGGAGAACAGAATATTCAGAGGAAGGAGATATAAAACTTGAAAGACAGACTAAGGCTATACTATGAAGGACACTATAGTTTCTTATTTGATTACACACTTAATAATTTCCAGGGAGGAAAACCCCCATATTGCCTACAGAGTCATAACATCAAGTAATGGGTGATTCAACAATTATTCCTGTTCACATATTCAATGAGACACTGCCTAGAGTAGATAAAGTCTATACAACCCTACTTCAGAACATTTGGCTGCTATGCCAAAGAGACAACCAGTTCTATTTGTCAAGATGCCAGATCTCACAGATCAGATTCCTGGAAATTTTCTGAACAAAACAGCAAATCCAGACTAGTGTAATTGTCATTCTGACTTTCCAAACACAGAAGACTACTGGGTGGGAAATACAGCCATTCATTTATGAGATGAATTGTTTTATATCACTAGAGCAAGTCACGTTAACAGTGGATTCTTTTGGGTATTGCACACTTAATGACAATAATACATCTCTGAATTCATGATATTGGGAGGAGTGCTCTTTTTGTTTCATGAAAATGTTCACTGTGTCTTTCTTCCCAAGCCATACTCCATCACTCATCACAGGTTAGCATCAAATCAAGTGTTTTAAATGACAACACTTTCAATAATGTGAACTTTGTTCTTGTTATACTTTACTATAACTTCCTGTGTCTTTGACATATTCAAGAAGTGAAACGCATGCATAGCATGTTTATATTATTCTCTCCTTAGCAAAAGCTCACAGACAATGTCAGGTCTGGAGAGATAAGAGCCGCTTCCAGGACATGAATTCTCATGAGGATTAGGCAACCACCATCTGGGGCTCTAGAGTTTATCTGTAGCAGCTGCCTTCAAAGTATCACACTAGAAGGGACAAAAAAAAGTCTAATTCTAAAGTGTTTAACAACTTGCTCCACCTTGGCTTTGATTGCTGTTCTGGACTGCTGTTTTTCCTCCTTTATAAGAATAAAATAAAACAGAGTGACCCCTCTTAACAAAACACAATCAATTTAAAACAGTGTTATGTACTCAAATAACAAGCACATCGTGCACTTACATTTTCTTAACATGTTACACTACTTAGCAATATGAATTTTAAATAATTACCCAGTCATTTTGATAATTACTCAACAATTACCTAATATCATTAATAAGAGCTTAATCCTTCTTTTTAATTTCTACTTAGACAAGATTACAGATTTTAACTATTTAACAATATCCCAGATTATTTGGGGAGGATTTTTGATGTTGCCAAATGGCATTAAAATAATCATAACACTAAATTTTATTACACAGAAGCTAAGTATCTATAAATCAAATATTTATATAAAATAGGGAGCTCGAAAACGAACACACTAGGAAAAAAGTTAATCTTAAATACTCAGTTTTAAATAGTAACCTGCTAAAACTGATTAATATATTTAACTTTTATAGTGCTAAAACTGGTCATAATGAAACAAAGAGCTAAATATCAAAGAAAAACATAATGGGAAATATAAAACAAAATATTTTCTATAAGGTATGAGTTCTCTTCTAATAAGTCTCAAAGTCATTGCACCACTAAAAATATGCCAATTTCTTAAAATTAAGTCCCCTTTCCATCAAATACTCTTTTACCTGCTATAGAATCATAAGTTACCTTTGTTTTCTGTTTGTTTTTATTTTTGGCTGTGTTGTATCTTCATTGCTTTCTCTAGTTGCGGCGAGCAGGGGCTACTCTTCGTTGCAGTGCGCAGGCTTCTCATTGTTGCAGAGCACAGGTTCTAGGCGTGTGGGCTTCAGTAGTTGTGGCACGTGGGCTCAGTAGTTGTGGCTTGCGTGCTCTAGAGCACAGGCTCAGTAGTTGTGGCACACGGGCTTAGCTGCTCCGCAGCATGTGGGATCTTCCCGGACCAGGGCTTGAACCCGTGTCCCCTGCATTGGCAGGCGGGTTCTTAACCACTGTACCACCAGGGAAGTCCCTCTAGTCCTGTTTCTTGAAGTACCTTGATAATTTCTTCCTTTAAATCAAACATGGTATCTCAAATTCAACACATCTAAAACTAAACTCACAATCTTATGTCTAAACTGGCTCTTCCTCCCAAATTCTCTATTTCTGTCAGTGGTAGAATCATTTTAAAAATCACCCAGACTTACAACCTCAAAACTCTCTTTTAGTCCTCTCTTCAACAATCCTTTTAACAAGTTATCAAGCCCTGCTGACTCTTATTTCAAAATTATTTTGGCAATCTTTTATTTATCTTCAATACTGCCATTACAACCTAGTATAAATTACCCCTCAAATTTAGGAGTAAACTAATGGTTTTGTAGGTAGTGTCTCTCCTATCTAATTCTCATACACATCACCACCACTTCTCTGTGTTTAAAATGCCATTCCTGGGGCTTCCCTGGTGGCGCAGTGGTTGAGAGTCCGCCTGCCGATGCAGGGGACACGGGTTCGTGCCCCGGTCTGGGAAGATCCCACATGCCGCGGAGCGGCTGGGCCCGTGAGCCATGGCCGCTGAGCCTGCGCGTCCGGAGCCTGTCCTCCGCAACGGGAGAGGCCACGACAGTGAGAGGCCCGCGTAACGCATAAAAAAAAAAAAAAAAAAAAAAAAAAAAAAAATGCCATTCCTTTTCCTCCACATAGTCAAAGTCTCTCTATACCAGATTCTCCAGAATTCAAACTCAGTTGTTTCTTTCTCCATGCAACATTCCATATTTGCCCCATAATAAAGTCATCTTCCCACTTGCTGAACTACTACATTAGACACAAAATATACTGATTTGCATGATCACATCACAAGTATTACTTCTTGGTGGTATTTTTCATATATCTTAAGGAGGTGGGAAGAGAATAAACAAAAGAACTATATTATATGTTTTTCTGCAGTGCCTATAGTGGCTTATAAAATAATAGATATTTGTTCACTCAATTTTTCAACAAAACCTTGCAGCCATTTAGGTGTGCAATGCAGTGTGCTTTATATGGGTTTTGCCTTTATAAAAGATACCAGAATCCAAGAAATCTGAGTTCTAGTCCTGCAATACCTAAGTGAGAATAAGCAGTGACAAAGATCCAATGACATATAAAGATAGCCTTTGGATACAGAATCTGTATATATAATAACTGTTTGTAATATAATATGAGGTATTCTTTTATAAGTGAGGTTTTTCTCTTAAATTCCTTGTATTTGTTAGAGATTCGATTTGTTACTCAAGCTGTGGATTTATGGGATTTACATCCCTAAAACCAATTTCAGCATAATTTCACACAGAAGCCTTCCTAAAGTTAACCAGAACAACATCCAAAATAAATCTTCCCTTTGAGAAGAATGCTCCATGAAGATAATGAATACATTATTTAAACTTAAAGATGATGTCTGTGTAAACCCAAGTTCCACCCAATCCTCTAAATGCCTCTAGAGTCTATATTAATTTAACCTCCCACATTATTACTTTTTCAGATGTGTTTCCTGAGTACCCTTACTCCAAATATCAATAGTTTAATTCTGTATACCAAATCCCATTTGCACCCAGCTTGCTTCTCTACCTGTATGATCTAAGATTCTTGAGTGGCAAGGCTCATTCTATTTAACTCTACACTACCCTACTGCTTTACTATGCAGCCCCTAAAGTCTCTCATTGGACCTCTGTATTATCTCCTAAATCACGGTAGAATCAGGTATTCCAATCGGGGTTCTAACCATCATCCAATTTTCTATTAAAAATACTAACCCAACAAAATGAGAATAATATTCTCCTCTATATTCAAATGCCACCATGGTACAAGTGATAAATACAGATAAAGTAGCACTGGTCCAATTTTTAGAGCATGTCCTCAATATACCCACACTCATGTAATACTACGTACAAAATCAATCAGAGTACTTAATTTGTGGTGTAGGCAAGCAAAGTGCCAGAGAAGTTCAAAGAGTAGTATCAATGCCTGAGTATGGTTCTGAGAATCATAATGAAGAGCAGAAAGGGGCTAGGCATTCGATTCAATCTTGCAGTTTGAAGATGAGGAAAATAAGGTCACAGAGCTCACACAGGAAAAGCTACAATGGAGGATATGAGATTTCAGGTAAACTGATAGATTTGGACTAAGAAGGAGGGAGAAGGAGATTCCTGAGGGCAGAGAAAAGTAAAAGGATAGAAGCAATTTGATTTAATAAACATTCATGGGAACAAAGAATTAATACCTATATGTAGCAGTACCTATGTGCAGGTGCTGTGTTAAGTGAATTTCACAGGTTCTCATTCACTCCTAATGAATAACCTTTGTACTATAATCTCCATTTTTTATAGCAGAGAAACTTTGAGGCTCACAGTGTCAAAAGTGCAAGAGAGGGCTTCCCTGGTGGCACAGTGGTTAAGAATCCGCCTGCCAATGCAGGGGACATGGGTTCGAGCCCTGGTCCGGGAAGATCCCACATGCCGCGGAGCAACTAAGCCCGTGCGCCACAACTACTGAGCCTGCGCTCTAGAGCCTGCGAGCCACAACTACTGAAGCCCATGCGCCTAGAGCCCGTGCTCCGCAACAAGAGAAGCCACTGCAATGGGAAGCCCGTGCACCACAACGAAGAGTACCCCCTGCTCACTGCAACTAGAGAAAGCCCATGTGCAGCAATGAAGACCCAACACAGTCAAAAATAAAAAATTTTAAAAAAAAAAAGTGCAAGAGACCCCTGGTCTACCTGAATCCAAAGTCCATATACTTGCTACATTCTTTCTGCCATAATATATTTTTACACCTATTTTTTAATACAATACTCAGTATTTCTTTCATCTTTAAAACCTTCTTAAGCTGCCTTTGGCTCCTTAGAAAATAATTCAACTCTCATGCCTTAACACTATCGTTTTTCTAAAGTGGCGCTATTAAAAATAAGTAGAAGCTACCAACCCAAGATAAGTTAATTTTGATACTTCTGACACAGATTTACATGAAACTACCACTCTCTTTTTAAGAATAGATTGGTTTTATCATCACACTGTCACCCATTTACTGGGTTTCACTCCTAGCTAATACTGCTTCTATCAATACAAACTAAAATGTATCCTTAAATTGTCATAAATAAATATATGTCCTCCAAAAAAAAAAAAGAAATCCAGAATGACATGCTTAGGAAACATCTGGCACCAAAAGGCACTGAGTTACCTAGGTAGGTGCCTCTCTGGCAAACATATAGTTATTCAGATGAGTGCCTCTTATGAAACAACTCATCCATGGGCCCATCCTCAGCAAAGAATAAAGTAGTTATCTTCTACTTTACCATAAAAGCTGTGCATATACCTACGAAGGAAAAAAAGGGCACCTTAACAACAGGAGTAAAAAAAAAGAACAGCAGAAGTGGGGAGTAGGAAGGAGGAGAAATTTATTTTGGGTGGCTAGGGAGTTGGAGACAGAGGTGTTGGCGGTATTTCATTTGTACCAGGAATTTGTAAACTAGGCTTTGAAAACCAGAGACTGCTTAAATATACATTCTGTTCCTTGGTCTGTACCTAAGAGAACAAGATAAATGCATAATACAGATTCTAAAGTTTAGGCTGATCCTAAGAATACAGCTGAACATTCTTAAATGTCATTTACGAACATGTCTGAGCATCTGATTCACAAATGGCTTGAAAGGTAAGAAGGCTACTAAAAGGCTGAGACAAGAGAAAGGAACATTCTGCACAGGGAGAAAAGCAGGAAGAAGCGATGAAGCTCGAAAACAAGAAAATCTGGGGAAACAATGAGTGCTTTGGTTGATGATGCGGAAACAAGAAAGTCTTGAATGCCAGTGTAAGGAACAGGAAAATCAGTAGTGTGTGAGATGGATTTACATCATGGAGAAACTGAGCAAAAAGAGTGCAAAAGTTAAGCCAACAACCCTTACTAAGTGCTGTGTGCCAGGCATTTTGCTATGTATATGCCAAAGAAACAAAGATTTCTGGCAATCCCTGTATTCAAGAATTCAAAGTCTAGTGAGACTAATATGCATAATCACATTATGTAACTATCATAAAATTTTGATACAACAGCAATATTCATCAAGCGCTAAAGATTAATACAAAAATAATTATTTGGTAGGTATGACTGGAAATGATCTCACAAAGGAGATACGCTGGAGCCATGCCTTGAAAGATAAATACAATTTCCTCAGGCAGAGACAGGAGGACAGTCAGAGAATTAACTAGGGTCTTATTTGGAGAGATACAGTGAGACTGGAAGGAAAGAAACAGATGCTAAGTTAACAGTAAATTATGCATTCTAAAAAAAAAAGGAAATGAGTAAGAACCAGCAATTCTGTTCCTAGGTATATACTCAAGAGAATTAAAAGATAAGTCTGTGGAAAACCTGTACACAAATGTTCACAGCAGGATTATTCCTAATAGCCAAAAAATAAAAAAAACCAAATGTCCATCAGCTGATGAATGGTTAAACAAAATGTGGTATACATACAATAAAATATTATTCAGCCATAAAAAGGCATCAAGTTCTTATGTGGAATCTAGAAAAATGGTATAGATGATCTTATTTGCAAAGCAGAAATACAGACACAGACATAGAGAATAAATGTATGGATACCAAGGGGGAAAGCGGTGGGGTGGGAGGAATTGGGAGACTGGGGTTGACACATATCTTGATACTACGTATAAAATAGACAACAGATGGGAACATACCGTATGGCACAGGGAACTCTACCTAATGCGCAGTGGTAACCTAAGTGGGAGGGAAGTCTAAAAGGGAGGGGATATCTGTATATGTACGGCTGATTGATTCATTTTGTTGTGCAGTGGAGGCTAACACAGCACTGTAAAGCAACCATACTCCAATAAAAATTAACTAAATAAAAAAACGGCATTAAGCTCTGATACATGCTATTGAAACATGGATGAACCTTGAAAACATTGTTAAGTCAAAGAAACCAGTCTCAAAGAACCACATATTATATAAATCTATTTATATGAAATGTCCAGAACAGGCAAATCTATAGACACATAAAGTAGATTAGCAGTTGCCTTGGGCTGAAAGTTTTGGGCATACTGGTGGAGTGATGCTAACGGGCATGGATTCCTTTTTGGAGTGATGGAAATGTCCTAATATTAATTATGGTGATGTTTGCACAGCTCTGTGAATAGGCTAAAAACCACTGAATTGTACACTTTAAACGGATGAATTATATCTCAATAATTCTGTTATTTTAAAAAACTCTACTGCAGAGTGTAAAAAGGTTCAGTACCACTCCCTACACATACACACTCACAAACATAGGGCTAATTCTTTGAGTGAAGCTTATAAAGAGGTTTGGAGGTAAGCTAAACAAGCCTTAACTTACTGCTTTGAATGTTTGGACTGAAACCAGAAATTATTTCTTTTTCTTAGAATATATCCATCCATCCGTCTCAGTACAGTTCAACTCTGTACTAGCATATAGTGAATGCTTCATAAATATCTGTTAACTGGTAGTACCTATAAAATGCTGTATGAAACAAGGGAAAAATCCAACAACATAAATAGATAGGCTGCAATAAGCAGAAAGTTTTTTTAAATAGTAATTAGATTTTTCTTCAGTCTAACAGGTCTTGGCAGACTACAGTACAGGTGCATATATGCAGGTAGCTTATATCAGTCAGGAAGTTCCCTTTTACCTAATCATTTAAACTAACAATCTAAAAAAATGTTTGATTGAATATATGGAATAATTATTCCTCTGAGATGGAAATATGACTTTCCCAACACCATTTTTTGGCCTGCTAGATATCAAAATGCAGAAAATTTTTCTATTTTAAGAGAATAATTACAGTTGATAAGGTAATTTTATTACAATGTGTGATTGACATAGTACAAAAGTGTAATAGTAACCATCAGAAATTTTTGAAGTTCCAAGTCCTTTCTGAAGCCATCCCACTTATTATTTATCAAGCCACTTTTTCTGTTAGAATGTATTTTTCTGACTTTAAAATCTTTTTTTTTTAATTTGGGCAATACAAAGACGTAGCTTTCAATTCATTGTTGAACATAAAATAAGAACTGTGAATTGAAAAACAATTTCACTTTCATTGAAAGCAATTCAATGGCTCATTATTCAAAAGCATATGTTCATCAATACAAATAAACCTTCATTCCTAAAAGTTTCTATTTGAGGCTAAAATCCTAAAATAGCCCCTAAGTTGCACCACAATTCAGCTGCTAAGGAAAAGCTAAGTAATGCTTCCCATGACTAAATGGATTAATTCTTTAGCACAAACACAATTACTGTTCTCCACACTGTTCCATTGAACATCTAAATAAGCATCCCAAAGCTTATTTCATTCAAAGAAAAGATCCAGACCAAAGAATAATCCCAATGTATGAAGTTTACATTTTGTGTAAAGTTTTTTTAAAAAGGGAAAAATCCATAAGTGGTAATCAGGAAAAGAAATGAGTCATTTTAGACAGGTGTAGGGGATGACATCTATTGACTAGCAGATATCTTTGTTGAAGTAGTGCTGTGCAGATTCCAGTAGATGTCTTTTTCTCAAACTAATTTTTCTTAGTTCCTGAATCTAGACTTTTCCACAGTTGACACACACATTAGTGGTGAAAAGAATAATTCTTTGAAAATAGTCTGTTACATGCAAAGCGATATACATTGCATCTGATTCCTTTTCTTGTCTAAAATTTTTCAACTTCAACCGTGTATGAAGAATGCTCTCTTACGGCCATGCTTTTTAAACATTTTATTCTCCAATACATTTTTAAATTTCAAAAATATACACCTGACCTAGTGGTGGGGTCAGGGAATGGGGAATCTGGAAAATAGCTCAACATGTAGCTGTACTGGAATAATGCTCTATGAAATAACAGTTATTAATTTCAGACCGGGATTCTCTGACAATGACAAGTCATCTGATTATGGGATGCGCTGCCTTTTTAATATTTGTTGTTACTGAGATGTTTATACAGGGACTAGGTGACCATCTCCACTGTGGTGAAGAAAGAAAGAACACCTATATGAGGGAGTTTGGACTAGAAAACCTGTAGTTTCTTCTTTTTTGGTAGGGTTTCTTCTGACTGTTAAGACTGGTCATTCAATTTCCACTCCTTTTTATCTACAGCTGTGAAATTATAGCTGTTTTTCCACCTGCTTAATGTCTCTTGGGAGATGTCGGTTGTCAAATTACTGTTGCAACATCAGTTGCTAAGAGAATTTTTAGCTCTTCATGACACTAAAGTATTATTTACTATTAGGTGTCTTTCTACAGCTCTGCCCCAAAGGGCTTTCACTAACAATGCAAATGTATTTTCACAAGATCAAACTATTTAGCTCTGGTCTCCTAATGAAGGCTGAATGAATGGCAGGGCTTCCTTGCATTGCTAGACTGCTGCAAGTGGAGAGGTAGTGCAGTCTGTATAAGCTTTATGTCACAGAGTTTCTTCTTCCTTAGGGCAGAAATGAAAATAAAATGTTGAATTCCTACCCAGTTTTGATTGGTGTTTGGGTTCGTCAACAGAGGGTTTAACAGCCTGAATCTCACCTTTAGCAACTGCAGGTATAATCCAATTAATTTAAATGGCTATTAATGCCCTATGGAATTCTAATTAGCCAGGGGGAGCGCAGAGGCAGACAGCACGGGGTCAGGGGAGAGGGGGAGATATTTTCCCAGAGTTTAAACTCTTAGAGAAGCACCCCTATATAGGTCCCATCCACCCCTTTTAGCAGTAGGACTGGAGGTGGGGGTGCCTGAATAAATACAGTAATGAAAACATGCAAGGAGGACAGAAAATTAAAGAAAGATGAGAAGAAAAAGAAGAAATGCGGGGAGAAGAGAAAGAACTGTAAGAAAGAAAAATTTTCAACACACTTTCAAAAAAATGCACTGGGGGCTTCCCTGATGGTTCAGTGGTTAAGAATCCACCTGCCAATGCAGGGGACACGGGTTTGAGCCCTGGTCCGGGAAGATCCCACATGTCGCAGAGCAACTAAGCCTGTGCGCCACAACTACTGAGCCTGCAAGCCACAACTACTGAAGCCCGTCCACACAGAGCCCGTGCTCCACAACAAGGGAAGCTACCGCAATGAGAAGCCCACGCACGGCAATGAAGAGAGTAGACCCCGCCTGCTGCAACTGGAGAAAGCCCGCACACAGCAATGAACACCCAATGCAGCCAAAAATAAATAAATATTTTTTTTTAAAAATGCACTGGTGATAAAAAAGCAAAACCTACTGCACTTCTAATAAGTACGAAAAACAAAAAACAAGCTTGCTGGAAAATATCTGCTAGATGTTTGGACTGGAATCTTACTTATGACAAATTGGAGAGTAAAAATAAGTAAAATTACTTTTTACATGGGAAAAGATTTAGTTATCATACTTATCTGCAAAGCAAAAATTCCAAGGGTTTCCAGTGCCCAAAATGTTTTTCTAAATCTGCCCATTTAATGTACTCATAAATAGGCTAGTTTCCTCATGTGGGTTCTAACACAAGCATTCTGGTTTTGTTTTCAATGTGCAATGGAGTTCTCCAGAAGTCTCACCAATTTTTTATTAATAGTTGCAATAAATTCATGGTAACACACACTTCAAAAATTATGAGCAAAGACTCAAAAGCAATAACCTCAAATTCTACGTAGACTAGAATACACTTATATACAGAGAGTTTACGATCACCTAAAATATATATCCTGCAAGAAAAAAACCTATTCTGCCAATAAGTGTATAAAACAATCACAGGACTTAGAGGATTACAGATTCTAATTATATATTTCTAAAATAAAGGTGATGACAAAAGTTAATTCATCTATAAGCAAACTACTTATTTTCATCATCTCTGTAATGGTAATAATGCTACCTACCTGGAATGGATGATAAGAGAATTAAATTACATGATGTGTAAAGCACCTAGTCCCATACCTCACATTAATAATATATCAAAATTAATAAATTTTATTAAAATTTTCTGTCACAAATCATTACCAAATTTGGTTTTATGTCTACTGTTAATCATATGTATATAAATATATATATTTTTTTAACATTTTAAGTGTACAATTTATTGGCATTAAGTACAATCACATTGCTGTGCATCCAATTCCATACCGTTTCCAAAACTTTTTCATCATCCCAGACTGAACTCTGGGATTAAACAGTAACTCCCTATTCCTCTCCCCAGCATGCTCCCCAATCTCTGGTAACCACTATTCTGTGTTCTGTCTCTTCCTCATTTTTTGAATTTCATTTTATATTAGAGTATAGTTGATTTACAATGTTGTATTAGTTTCAGGTGTACAGCAAAGTGATTTAGTTATACATATACATATATATATGTATACATATATCCATTCTTTTTCAGATTCTTTTCCCATATAGATTATTACAGAATATTGAGTTCTCTGTCCTCTACAGTAGGTCCTTGTTGATTATCTATTTTATATATAGTAGTGCGTAAATGTTAATCCTAAACTCCTAATTTATCCCATCCCCCCAACCTTTCCCCTTTGGTAACCGTAAGTTTATTTTGGAAGTCTCTGAGTCTGTTTCTATTTTATAAATAAGTTGATTTGTATCATCTTTTTAATTCCACATATAAGTGATATCATGATATGTCTTTCTCTGTCTGACTTGATTTAGTATGATAATCGTACTAACACATGCATTCTTAAACAACATGTGGCATGAAATCAGAGTGAAGAGAAACCTATCCCCTAGAGTTCCAAGAGCTAAACCTTTTGCTGATTTCAATAACGTATCAGGAGTTCCAGACCCAGATAAGATGGAATAAGCACACTCTACCCAGTCTTTCCCACTGAACACAGGTATAAAACTTGGGACATCTATTAAGGACTATTTAAGGACTCTGAAGAGCAAACATTAGCAGGTAGATTGAGGAAGATCAGAATTTGAATTATCACCAAACTAGTGATGAGTTTACCATCTTTCCCCCTTTGTTATCCTCTGGCCTAGACTCAACACAGTGGAAACCTCCAATGGGTACTCAGGCAGAAAGAGGGAACTCCAGGCCAAGCCCTTTACTAGTAGCTTGAGCAGGAAAGGAGTCTCTTAACACCCAGAGTAGAAGAAATTCCCCAGGTTTGTGTTCTTTACAACATTCTCTTGTACCCCAGCCCCCAAGTAATCTTGAGATGGTGAAAGAGGAAGTTACAGGAGCAGCAATGGGTCATGGAGTCTAAACTCTGAGGAAGGAAACTTTCCTCTTCAAGAGGATGGCATGAATTCCATGCTTACTTTTTTCTCTGTCTTCCAGCTACCTGGCCCCAGTTCAGCAGAAAGGAATTACGTAAATTCCCAACTCTATGGCTAGAGGACCAAAAAGGGGAGGCTCAGGTAATCAAAAAGTATCAGGGAACGGTAAAGAGGGAGAAGCTCAGGAAAGCGATCCCATAAAGCTGTTTATCAGCTTCTGGACTCACTCCTAAACTGTGCATGCATGGAGCTGATGCTAAAATTCCATACCATAGACTCTGAGAACTTAAATATGGGACAGACAACCACCCAGTTTATAGACTGGCCACTGTTTGGCACACTTGCAGGATAGATCCAAATAGTACTGCAGGGGTTTTGTAAAAAGAACTGACATTAGAACCACAATCCACAGGAGGCTGGTTAGAACTTGCATCCTGAACTCAACCAGACTGATTGCCTATTAAAGCAAAAAATGTCAACATTCACCATAGGATTTAAACAAGACACAGTCTCATAATGTAATACTTCAATTGTCAAGGATATAGTCCAAAATAACTTGACACATGAAGAGCCAGGAAAACCTCACTTTATGGAAAAGATAATTAACAGATATCAACACTGAAATAACACAGACAATGGATTTATCTGACAAAAACTAAGAGGTTACTATGCAAATGTCCAAGTAAGAGCAAACACTCTTAAAATGAGTGGAAAGATGGAAAATCTCTTCAAAGAAATAAGACACAGATACAAAAGGAAAAATTTTAAACAAAAATGAAAATAAAAATCCCATTGGACAGGTTTAATGGCTGAATAAATATGATAGAGGAAATAGCCAGTGACCATGAAGATAGATTAATAGAGAATATCCATTCTGAACAAAGAGACAAAATTTTAAAAGGTCAAAAACTTCAGAGACTTATGTGGCAGTAACAAGAGATCTACATGCAGAAATTAAAATTTTGAGGAAATAATGGCTGAAAACCCAAATTTTCAGCTTTACTTGTATTACTTACAGGGGAACAAAATTGAAATGACTGAGAATTTCTCATCAGAAACCACAGGGACCAGAAGGAAATGGAATGACATTTTTAAGCACTGACAGAAAAGAACTGTAAACCCAGAATTCTATATTCAGGGAAAATATCCTTTAGGAATGAAGCTGAAATTTAGATATTCTCAGATGAAGGAAAACTAAGAGAATACATTACCAGCAGATCTGCTCTAAAAGAACTGCTAAGGGAAATTCTTCAGAGAGAATATGACACCAAAATGAAACTTGAACATTAAGAAAGAGAGATGAGCAACAGAAATGGTAATAGTTGTTCTCCTCGAGATCTTTAAAATATGTTTGAAAACAGAAAGCAAAAGGTATAAGGTGTCTGATGGGGTTTTCAATGTCTGTAGATATGATATATAAGACAAAAACTTTATCAAACAACCCCAACTCAAAACAGGGCAAAAGGATTGTAAAACTACTACTTGCATCTTTTAAAGAAGAGCAACTGTGTGAAAAATCTAATTTCCATAGAGCTTTAAAAGCACAGACATCTTCCTCATTTCTTTCCATTGAACCTCTCTTCTCCCAAAGTAGAAACATGAAAAAGAGTTTCTCTGCCCTTTTAGGAGTTTACAATCTAAACTATTCAAATCCAACAAAAAAGAAATTATAAACAATAGGATTAAAACAAATTTTAAAAATGAGCAATTATTTAAAGGCTCAAATAAAATACACATTTTATGTCAGTAAAATATCAATGTGTTTATTGTACAAAAAGAAAAAAGCCGAAAAAGGTTCGCTGGGCCATTATTTTTGCTTGTCTTATTTTAGAATGGCAAGCTATTCCTGACAGAAAAACACACTCACCTTTTGTAAGTCAGAGTTCCTTTTGAGTGCCAAATTGGAGAAAAGAGATTGCTCCATTTTATAAATCCCTGTTAGGTTACTAAGGAGGTGCAAATTCAGATACACAGAAACAAATACTTTGAAGAAATGCCAAAATCATCCCCCATGTATTAATTAAAGCCTAACCTTAGAAATAAATCATTTCATCTTTAATTCATCTTCTTAGTTCTTAAAGATTTTATTCTTGGCCTGCAGGAAAAAATGATTTTGGTAACATTCTAAGAGTATAAATTTTGTTTACATCTAAGTAAAATTCATGATATTCTGTAATTCTAATACATTCTTAAAATGTAGGCAAACTTCAGTTACTGCCAACTGTCCTTGATGTGTCTGTAACACCCTAAAGATTAAACAGTATAATGTCATAAATCCTATTACAGTATATAATCTCTAAATTACATTCAAGGGGATAAAAATATACTGCATACTAATGAACTTTACATTTTCATGACACCCTTTATACTGAATGTGCGAATCTAGTTCCTTTGGATAAAAGTTTATGAAAATCCATCCCTCATAGCTATTAAATGAAATATATTCTGCTTATCTCTGGAATCAGTTACTTTGAAAATGATGTCAACCTTGGAAGTGGATTAACTTCTCCCACTTCTCCTACCCCAAATTTCAAGATTTATTTATGTGTTATCTACAAGAGGTGGGATAGGAAGACAAAATTAAAGGAGTAAACACCTAAAAATAAACAATATGAAACTAAACATATATCATACAATAAGTTTAGAACACATGTGTAATACCCTGAAAAAAATGACAGTAAAGTAAGGTTAACAAAAAAGATTCCTCCCCACCGAAAAATCCCACCATGAAAGGGCAAGAGCTCATTTTTCTGAGCAATAAGGGTGAGAAATAAAACAACCTCCTAAATATTATTAGGTATGTCAGAAAAAAATATGCAACAGATTTACTGCATAATATGAGATGTTAAGCAAATTCAATGAAATTTTGAAAAATGAGAAACAAGGAATAATGGACACTTATTCCTGGAAGTGCACTGAATAATGTCCCTCTCAAAAAAGATATGTCCAAGTTGTAACCCCCCCCCCCACTACCTGTGAATGTGACCTTATTTGAAAATATGGTCTTTCCAGATACAATTTAAGATCTTGAGATGAGATTATTCTGGATTTAGAATGCCTTTAAGCCAATGACTGGTGACCTTATTAAGAGAAAGGAGAGTGAAATTTGAGACCACAGATAGGTAGAAGCAAGCCTTGTGAAGACAAAAACAGAGACTGGAATGAAGCATCTACAAGACAAGGAATATCAAGGATTTTCGGCAGCCACCAGAAGCTAGAAGAGAGGCATGAAAAGGATTCTCTAAAGCCTGCAGAAGCAACTAACCCTGCAGACACCTTGATTTCAGCCTCTAAAACATTAATTCTGGAACAGGAAAAAAAAAAAACATTTCAGCCTTTGAGACTGAAGAATGCTTGGTGCATCCTAGAAACAGAAAGGAGACCAGTTTGGCTAAAGCTGAACAAAACAGAAAAACAGCAGCAGGTTACGGTTAGGTGAGATAGATGTGATGGAGTGCCACTGGACTTAAGGGTGAGTCATGAAAGTCCTTGTAGAACAAAGTAAGGATTCTGAATTTCACGGTGTGAGGTCCATTGGAAGGTTTTGAGCAAAGAAGTCACATGACCTAACTAAAAGGGTCTCTGTGACTGCTTTATGGAGAGTAGAATGTAAGAGGGCAAGAATATCAGTGAAAGAACAGCTGGAAGGCTATGCAATATTCCATCAAGAGATCATACCCAACTAGGACAGTTATAGAAGTGATGAGAAGTCAGATTCTAGATATACCCCAGAACTAACTGCTTTTACTGATGGACTGAATGTGAGAGAAGGAAGACAGAGATTACTTCAGTGTTTTTTTGCAACTGGAAAAATGGAGCTCCCATTTGCTGAGGTGAAAAGTTACAGGGGCTGAGGAGAGAAGAGGGAAGCCAAATCAAGACTTCAGATCTGATTTCTTAGGATGTCTATTAAATATGGAAGAGTGTCAATTATACCTCAGTAAAGCTGGAGGAACATAGGAATTAAATGAGATCTTGTAGGAAATGACTATAGAACAGAAGACGCCTGAAGGCCAAGCCCTGGGGCCTACAAAGTTTAAAGGTCATAAGATAGTAACAATAGCTAACATATTACACTATGCATCAAATACTGTTCTCAAAGCTTTACTAGTCTATTTAATCCTCATAACAAGCCTCCATTTTACAGGTCAGGAAACTGAAGCACAACAGGGTGGGGTGATTTGACCAAGGTCTACGTAGTAAGCAGCAGAACCAGGATTTATAAAGACAAATTAACTTTAAACCCCTAACTCTTAAGCATTACCCACACTGTATGTCCTACAGAAAGGATAAACTGACCAATGAATCCTTGGTATGGCCAGTGAGGTAGGGGAACCAAGACAGGAGGTATCCTTGAAGCCAAGGGAAAAAATGTCAACTACTGATGATTAATCCAAAAGGAGGAATGAGAATGGACCACAGGATCTGACAAGGTGGAAGTCATTGGGAACACAATATCATCACCACCATAAACCGATACTTTTATACTATTTAAAATTTTATTTAGTATTTATAAAAGATTACCTAATCTAAAGAATATACCCACTTCACCAACCAGTTTAAGACCCTTTATGTATAGATCACTTTACCTCAATTTTTATCAAGTTTATCACCTTCTATTACTTCTCTTAAGTCCCTCATGACGGAAATTTTTGTCTAGATATATTTATTCATAATTAACTCTTTGCTTGAATTTTTAAGTCAAAGATTTATTTATTTAACATCCAATGGCAATAGCAAACAATAAAATCAGCAATAAACATATATAAGATGGCTGCTTCCTTAGGTTCTGGCATACCAAAAATAGCATGAGAACTCCCCTCTCCATCCATTACTACTTTAACGGACCTCAATAACTACTGATGATCTAATATCAGACCCAATAGTTTTACATGCTAACAAGTCATTTCAATAGGCATTCAAGAAAGTATAATTTCATTCATAAAAAACTCCTCAACTTGGCCTCAGCTCTTCCAATTCTGAAATGAACGCTTAGGCTTTAGTTTACTTCCTTAAGGTAGACTTTCAGTAGACCTAATAGGTCTACTGTCCAAGGTCATTCCATTTAATGTAATGTAAGAAACCCACAAAACAACCCCAGATATTTATCAGCCCAATAATCAGATGTTTGTAAACGCAGTGTGTACAAATTACCCCTTTAGCAAACCAGATACATACACCACTGCAATGGATTATACAATTTTAAACAAGTCTGGATATACCATCGTGATTTAAATATAATGTTAAATCTAACTGCCCTGTTAAGACTACTGATACTATTTCCCTTCTAATTCCAAGTAAAAAAGAAAAGAAGAATTCTAGAAAGAGAGGTGTCAGGGGATTCAGGATGAGTAAGCAACCAGGAGAGCAGAAACAAAATCGTGCCAAGCCCTACCAGTAAAAAATGGAACACTTCTTGGCTCTCCCAGCTCTGGCATATTTTTTAAAATGCTTGTTGCCTTGATGAAAGTCAATAAGGGGAATCTGGAAAACTGCCATTAAGGACTGAATAAAACAGGAAACAACTTACTTTACCAGTGATCCAAAACACTGTCTGAATCTTTAGATGACACAGACTAAGTTGATTCCTAGATTTATCAATTAACAGTTAACATTATTACACATATTAAGTTGCTACATAATAAGATCTGACACAAAAGCATTCAACAAGTGTTAGCTGAACTGATACTAAGATAGAAGGCTTCTGAAATTTACAAAATAACATGCACAATACAAGTATAATGAATTCTGCTGAAAGACTCCTTTGAATATCTATTCCTGTAGTAACAAAACACATCTGGAATAACACAATAAAAGCCCAATACCTAACCAACACTCAGCAGGGAAAGATGAGAGGCTCAAGGCAAGAGAAAGAATTAGGCTTGAATTTACAAAACTACCAGAGGGTGAAGAGGGAGCCTAAGAGTAGAAGGCAACACAGCATTGTTGTTAAGTGTGTGAGCTCTGGAGCAAGACTGCTTGGGTTGAAATCCTAAGTCTCGCACTTACTTAGTGACATTACTTTACCTCTTTAGACCTATTTCTTCATCTATAAATGAGATGATACTAATAGTACTAATTCATTGGGTTGTTGAGATGATACTAACAGTACTAATTCATTGTGCTGTTGTGAGGATGAAATGAGTTAATATATGTAAAGTGTTCAGAAAAGTACAATAAATAATTTACTATTAGTACTGAAATTGTACTCATACTTGCCTAGTAACCTGAAACAAACCAACGTTGGGTTGAACCATATAAAACTGTTATATTTGTAGATCAAAACACTTTGAATATAGACAATTTTTAATGATTCAATTGAATATAAAAGAAAGAGCTGCTAAATCAAGTTGCTAAGAATGCCAGTGGACAAAATAGAAACAGGCTCACAGACACAGAGATGAGACTTGTGATAGCCGTGGGGAGGGAGAGGAAGGGACTGGGAGTTTGGGGTTGGTAGATGCAAACTACTACATTTAGAATGGATAAACAACAAGGTCCTTCTACATAGCACTGGGAACTATATCCAATCTCCTGGGATAAACCACAATGGAAAAGAATATTAAAAAAAAGAATGTCTACGTGTGTATAACTGAGTCACTTGGCTGCACAGCAGAGACTGGCACAGCACTGTAAATCAACTACACTTCAATTAAAAAAAAAAAAAAGAATGCCAGTGGGACCCAAGCCCTGAAGAGCTAGAGTCAACCCAGCAATGTACTTACACAGAAGCTCTAAAATGTACCTGAAGGAAAAGGATTTCTGTAGCAGGTTGAAAACAAACCACATTTCAAATAATAAAGCATACAATTCAGTATGACTAACCTCTAAGGCAACCAATATTTTACAGTGGATTGATTTTGAAAACTGAACTAATGTTTTATATTCAAGTATCTACTCTCTCTCCTCTAAGTCACAAAATGAATGTTCTCACAATTTCAATGGTACTATTATTTAATAATTTTTAAATGCCTAATTTAAAAAAAAAAATTTTTTTTTAATGCCTAGTGCTTCCCTGGTGGCGCAGTGGTTGAGTCTTCCTGCCAATGCAGGGGACACGGGTTCGTGCCTCGGTCCGGGAAGAACCCACGTGCTGCGGAGCGGCTGGGCCCGTGAGCCATGGCCGCGGAGCCTGTGCTCCGCAACGGGAGGGGCCACGTCAGTGAGAGGCCCGCGTACCGCAAAAAAAAAAAAAAAGAGAGCCTCATTTTGATCACATGAACATTTTACAAAGCTAATGCTGATTTATGAGATTCTTAATGCAAAAATTGCTAAGGAAAGTTTTTAGTCACCATAATGTATTATGAGAATATATTTGTGGTTCATAAATATCTACAGTGATTTTAATATAAAATTGCTCTTAGTTTCCTAAATATTTCCAGCAGGATGTTTCTACTATTTAACATACTATCTACAATCTACCTTAAAGGCTGTCAATCTCTCAAACTGAAACAAGTACACTAAAACCTCAAAGAATGATAGCACAATTTTAAGACAGCCAGTCTTCTAATTCCAGAACATCTTCCATAAACTCCATTCCCATTAAAGTCACTCCCCATCACCATCTCCTCCCAACCCCTGGCAACTATTAATCTATTTTCTATCTCTATTAATTTGCCTATTTTGGACATTTCATATAAATGGAATCATAGAATATGTAGCCTTCTGTGTCTAGCTTCTTGCACTTAGCATAATGTTTTGGAGGTTTATGCATTTTGTATTATTTATCAGTACTTTGTGCCTTTTTATGGCTGAATAATATTTCATTCTAAGAATATACTGTATTTTATTTCTCCATTAATCAACTGATGGACATCTGGGTTATTTCCATGTCTTGCCTGTTATGAATAAAGCTGCTATCAATGTTCTTTGTCATTTCACCCCCTTTTAAGAGGCATAACAAAGTTTTAAATTTTAAAGCAAATCACAGAGGTACTAGCACAACTCTTTGAAGACCCTAAAGACCTTGATACAATTTCAACTAACAGCATATTCTTCTTTAGGTATAGACTCTGCTCTTCATTAAATATCATCCAAACAAGTGAAACCGAAAAAACCTCATCTATGTTTTGCAAATAGGAAGTACAAAGAAAGCTACAGCATAAAACATTCTAAGTTTCTTATGTTGACTTTATCTAGTTTTTTAAAAACCAACATAGCCCACATTTAACTTAAATATTTAAACAAGATTAATTTGTTACAATGATAAAATTACAAATTTGTAATTCAAGAATATACCAAATATATATGCTTACATTTAAGTATCTACATTTTTACACTTTGAACTGCTCTCCTAAAGCACTATGGCAAAAATTTCTGCTAAATATCCAGGATTATTCTGATGGATTTGAAAAAATTCAACCCGTAAATATTTACTTTTTGCAAATAAAATAACCAAATCATCCAAGATGTCTGAAAACTAACTGGAGGTTAAAATGTACCCTATATGTTTGGGAGCAAAGACTAATTTTCTTGATTATTTGATTTAAAACATTTTGATATAAACCTCAAATATCTACTTGAAAAATATAGTTTTTATTTAAATCATATATAATGTGGCCAAGAACCCCTAATGTTACAACTGAAACAAGAGCTTCCAATATATCAATTCAGTAACTTTCATGCCAATATTTTTGTTTGCTTTATGACAAAGGACAACAAAAATGTTATCAAAACAATGCAAAATTATTCTTCTACAAAATTATGTGACATGTTCAGAATACTCTACCAAAATAAATACAGCACTCAAAAAAAAAGACAGTATTTTTTGAGATTATGGAACTATAACAATTTCTTAAAAATATTGTTTTTACTCTATGCTAAATATCACTGAATTGTACTGCTGTTTTACTAGTGTTAGAATTTTTTTACATCTATTTTTAAAATAAATTTTACTTAGTAAAATTTTAGAGGATATTTATAGAAGTCTGAATTTAAAAAGCTACTTTCTAATAAGCTCCTATAGGGAAGTTTTCATTGAAAAAAAAAGAGCGAGAAAGAGACAAACTAGCATTCCACAATTCCTTTTGCTATAATTTTTAACTACATATTTAAACCAATTAAATACAGTTTGTTAGATTTGTAGAATATCAAATATACCATGGGCCTAATATTTAATTCAAAGTCAATAAATATTTATTGAGTGGTCTGATACATGCTTAACACTATGCTAAGCACTGAGAAAAAAATAACCATTTTGGGTTTTTTTCCTATCTTTCTCCCTCCTTATCTGTTTGGCCTACACATTTAATCACTTGATGAAAGATGCCAGCAGAAGAGTACCACCTACCCTCATTTACTACACACTTGACTTAAAATTATACTCAGAGTCTCTAAACTCAGAATTCAAATAAATACTAACTATAAAAAAGAATTCACAAGAATCTGTTTTTCTGCAGGGCGCTCATCATTGAGGGGTAAAATTTTTCTCGTATGCATCATGAAGGAAGATCCTGTTTCCATGTTGTTGGCAAAACTGTCAATCATGTTGATGAGCAGCAAATAAATGAATGCCCAATGATGGGATTCTGTATTATCCTTAAAAAAGAAATCCATCAACTAAACATCAACAGGTAAATGTTTATACTCGACAGCCATCAATTTCAACTATCCATGCAAAAAGACAGGTGAGCTGGACTGGTAAACCTCGAAATTAGAGAAGTATTAATCGTCTGCTTCCAGCCAATATAAACAGATGTTATTTTTAAACAGGGAAAATCATCTCTTCCACTGAAATTTATTTGCAGCAGATAATGTTCTGTTACATTTTTAATCAAGCAGATGAAGTTACATTTAAATTGAAAATCTGCTTCACTCAACTAATCAGGCAAGTAAAATTCAGAGATGATTGAATGGCATTACACTGCACACTATTACGGCAGGTAAATTGGGAAATTTACCTGTCACACCACACAGCGTATTGTTCAGCCACTGCATCTGCAACTTAGAAGCAAAGCGCTAAGACAAAAAGGGAAAGGCATGTTAAACAGATTTATAAACCCATCATGTTTTATGAAAACATTATTAAGGCTGTCAGCAAAATAAATAAATAAATAAATATTTTTAAAAAGAAAAAGGAAAAAATACACAGCACCTCTCAGGGAATCAATGAAGATTTACATGGGTATGCTTATCTGTTTCATGTAAATAGCATGCCTGGTTATTTTGAAAATCAAGATACACCCCAGGCTAATGGAAAAAAGCAAACATTACATCACAGCAAAAGGCAAAGAAACAATGACAATCGTATTCTTGATATTATGTGGTCAAACATAAGGGAAATAAAACACTTTATCAACAAGTAGATAAAACAAGCAACATTATGTTGCTTTGCAAAATGACTATGACTTCACTTATCAGTACAGATCATTAAATTCGTATACAACAAAAACATCACATTTTTAAAAACTGTCGGGCTTCCCTGGTGGCGCAGTGGTTGAGAGTCCACCTGCCGATGCAGAGGACACGGGTTCGTGCCCCGATCTGGGAAGATCCCACATGCCACGGAGCGGCTGGGCCCGTGAGCCATGGCCGCTGAGCCTGCGCGTCCAGAGCCTGTGCTCCGCAGCGGGAGAGGCCACAACAGTAAGAGGCCCGCGTACCGCAAAAAAAAACAAAACTGTCAATTCACCCTACTTAAAAAAGCCCAGTCCATTTGAGTCACTTGTAGTTCCCTATACAACTGGAATGTTAACAACCAAAAAAAAAAAAAAAAAAAGAAAAAAACTAATGGCCATTTCAGTTGTTTGAAACCTCAAATTTAATTTCACTGCTTAGTATTTGTAAACTCATATACTTTTGTTACAACAGCTGAACTTATAACATTTATTGTGATTTATTCCAACAAAACATACCAATAACAAGTTACATCTTTTATAATTTAGTTTCATCCTCATAACCTTTGAGATACAGTTGGCCCTCCTATCCACAGGAGATTGGTTCCAGGACCCCCAAAAGATACCAAAATCCATGGATGCTCAAGTTCCTTACATAAAATGACACAGTACAGTCAGCCCTCTGTATCCGTGCATTCTGCTTCCATACAGTCAACCAACAGCAGACTGGAGAGTTTACTATATAGAGGCTCTCGTGCCACCACTGTTCCTTTCTCTTTCCTTTCTTCCTTTTCTCTATACTTCACTTTTTCCTCTTTCCTCCTTCCTTCTTTCAGGTTTACCTTCCCTTTCTTTCCTCCCTTCCTTTTCCCCTTTCTTCTTTTCCCTTTTTGGGGAGGAAGGGAGGGAAGGGGGGAGGAGCAGAAACAGTACATAACACTGGAATGTGCTCTAAATTATAAAGACATGATATTACTGTTCTACTCAATACAGTGTGAATGTTCTCTGATTTTCCATTAGGGGTAATGGATTTGGACTGACATGTCCATGCCCTGCCATGGGGTTAATAAAGCTAGCTAGAAATCACCAGCATGGTATCTTAACTACCAAAGCAACACTTTCAATAAATTACTGGTTAGTGTTAGAACAGTTTAAGGTTTACAGAAACACTGCAAAGACAGTACAGAGTTCCTACATGCCCTCACCCAGTTTCCCTTTATTAGTAATATCCTACACATTAGTATGGTACACTTATAAGAATTAATGAAATAATATTGACTCATTATTAACTAAGATCCATACCGTTTTCAGAATTCTTTACTTTTTCCTTGTTTTTTTGTTCTAGAATCCCATCCAGGACAACATATTATATTTAGTTGTCATGTCCCCTGAGGCTCCTCTTGGCTGTGACAGTTTCTCAAACTTTCCTTCTTTTTGATGACCATGGCAGCTTTGAGGAGTACAGATCAGGCATTTTGTAAAGTGTCCCACAATTGGGATCTGTCTGTTTTTCTCATGGTTAGGCTGCAGTTATGGGTTTTTGGGAGGAAGACCACAGAGATAAAGTAACATTCTCATCACGATTGTCTCAAGTGTAAATGCTATCAACATGACTCATCACTGATGATGATAGTGTTGACTACCTGTCTTACCGTGTTTTGATTTAGCCATAGCCTTCACCAAAACTGCATTCTCATTTTTCTCAACTCCCTAATGATATACTGCTATTCTTCATTGTTGAAGGTGACCATTTTAATAGCTACTATCCTTGGGTGTGACTCACAGGAGAAAAAGAAATTTTTTTGATCCAGCTGTGCTTCTCATACTGCACAAAGATTAGTCTTTGAGTCACCACAGTGATTTTTCCAAGTCTGTACATATCTCTGACCTGACTCTTTGCTTTCAAAGTTGGTCCAAAACAGAGGTTCTCAACTTGAGCTAACCATCAGAATCAAACATGCAGGAGCTTTTTAAATGCTGTTGCCCAGGTCCCAATTTAATCAGAATTCCTGAGCATCAGTAGTTTTTTTTAAACTCTCCAGATTATCCTAATAGGGTGGAGAACCATTGATCTCCACCTTAGCTCTACACAGGCCTTAGCTCTACATAGACTGTGGCAGTGCAAGCTATGTGTCTTCCCAGTTACAGCATTCATAGCTATGCTATACTGTTTGAGGTTTACATTTCTTATGTCTCTTCGGTTCTTCCTGTTAATGGCTTTGGCTTAAAAGAACTCTATAATTCAGGGACACGGCAATGTTTAAACAATAATAGATTAAACATAGTCAGAGGCAGAAGGCAGTGACCGACTTTTAGAAGCATTGCTGATGAAAAATATGCATATTCCAAGGTGAAGACTACAAAAGGATGAATACTAAACCACCAACATCAAAACGTTTTATATTCCCCAAAACACAGCAATAGACTATTGTTCAAAACTTGGTGCTCATTTTTGCACCGAAGCAACAATCTATGGGGTGGCAGAGTTCTCAGGCTAACTTAGTAGAAGTGTATTTAACCCTTAAGGCTAAAGAAATGTTCATCTGAAGAATGTGAAACTGCCACATTCAACCATCAATTTACATCAATTTCACATGATTCAACATAATACTCTGTATTTTCAATAAAACACAGAAAAATAGTGATTACAACAATAGTATTTAAACAAAACTAAGAAAATTATTTTTTTAATTTGTTTAATATTAAATACTAACACTTGGTGGAAAGGCTGGCCAGATCATATGGTCTGCAAGACAGACAATTCCGTTTACCCGTAATGAAAGGGACAAAACAGTTTTGTGGGAGATGGGGTCACAGGGAGAGACGAACTCCTAGGAGTGAGGCCAAACTAGCAGAGGCAGAAGGCATAATTGGGAATCACAGAAAATGAAAGCTAGAGCTGTAGAACAAAACAAATGAACAAAAGTCCTGAGTTCAGAGATGCAATTTCAAGTCAGATAAGGTTTATACATATGTTTTTACATACTTAAGGAGAAGTAAGAACTTTAAAGAGTAAGGAAACATATTCCCATGGTGGGATGATAAGAAAAACAGACTGCATCAGGTGCCCTGACTATATCCAGTAAACCGCAGAATCAGGTGTTCTTTTTTTTTTTTTAATTGAAATACAGTTGATGTACACCATGTAAGATACAGGTGCACGACACAGCAATTCACAACTTTCAAGGGTTATACTCCATTTACAGTCATTACAAAACACTGGCTACATTCCCTGTGGGCACAATACATCCCCCCACAGCCTATTTTAAGCATCGTTTATACTTCTTAACTCCCCACCCGCATACTGCCCCTGTCCCCTCCCCAGAATCAGGTATTCTTAAGACTGTTGTATTAACTTTCATGAAAGTTGTTTTCGTAGGCAGTGAATACCCTGAGCCCTTCAATACTGTCATAAACAAGGATTAGATAGGGAAGAATACATTCTCTCCCTCCTTTTTTCAAGAAGGGTACCGTCAGCTGTTAGGAGTGACATAAGAACTAAGCTAAATAGGAATATCCTTTAACATATACTTGTCATAAACATTCTTTCTTCAAATGATCAATTTTGAATCATTTCTCTATTTTCTATGCATTTATTTATTATTACTTGAGGTGATAGTATTTTAGATTCTGCTTTTATACTTAAGACAACCATTTTCCAATATTAACAACAAAAAAACCACTGCATAAACATTTCTGATGACCCACACAGTATTCCATGATATAGATGTATAGTCAATACTTAATTATTCCACTTTTACTGAATGCTTATGTTATTTTCTTTTTTAAAAAATAACAGGGGCTTCCCTGGTGGCGCAGTGGTTGAGAGTCCACCTGCCGATGCAGGGAACACGGGTTTGTGCCCCGGTCCGGGTAGATCCCACATGCCGCGGAGTGGCTGGGCCCGTGAGCCATGGCCGCTGAGCCTGCGTGTCCGGAGCCTGTGCTCCGCAACGGGAGAGGCCACAACAGTGAGAGGCCCGCGTACCGCCAAAAAAAAAAAAAATAACAAACGCATCCTTTGTACTCACATACAGTACTGGTGGGAATGTAAAATGGTTCGGTATGGGGAAGTTTGGCAGTTTCTTAAAAAATTAAACATACAACTACCATACAACCCAGCTACTGAATTCCTGAGCATTTATCCCAGAAAAATGAAAATTTATGTTCACACAAATCTGTACATGAATGTTCATAGCAGCTTTATTCATAATTACCCAAAACTGGAAACAATTCAGCTGTCCTTCAACAGATGAATGGTTAAACAAACTGTGTGCATTCATATCATGGGATACAACTCAGCGATAAAAAGGAATGAACTAATAATACACATAACAAATTGGATGAGTCTCCAGGGATTGGAAAAAGCCAATCCTAAAAGGTCACACACAGTATGATTCCATTCATATAACATTCTTAAAATTAAAAAATTATAAAAATGGAGAACACATCAATGGTTGTCAGGGATCAGAGACGGCTGGGGAAAGGGAGACTATAAAAGGCCAACATGATGAGGGGTCCTTGTGGTGACGAAATTGCTCTGTATCTTCACTGTATCAATAACAGTATCCTGGTCATGATATCTATCATATAGTTTTGCAAGATGCTACTATTGGGGGAAACTGGGTAAATGGTACACAGGGTCTTTCTGTACTGTTTCTTAAAACTGCATGTGACTCTACAATTAAATAAAAAGATTTATAAAAACAAATCATTTATATATAAAGAAATTTTCTCTATTTCAGATAATTTCCTTAGGCTGCTGCATCAAAAGAATCAATCATGCTTTGAAGCCTCACATTTTTTTTTTTTTTTTTTTTTTTTTGCAGTATGTGGGCCTCTCACTGTTGTGGCCTCTCCCATTGCGGAGCACAGGCTCCGGATGCGCAGGCTCAGTGGCCATGGCTCACGGGCCCATCTGCTCCGCGGCATGTGGGATCTTCCTGGACTGGGGCATGAACCCGTGTCCCCTGCATCGGCAGGCGGACTCTCAACAACTGCGCCACCAGGGAAGCCCGAAGCCTCACATTTTGCCAAATTATTTCCTAAAAAGTCATGCCTTTCAACATTTCTCCCAAGCATATTGTTCTGCTATTATGTGGTCTTCCAAAATGTAACTCAAGCTCCTCTCCTTTCCTCCCTGAGCTGCATCCTTAAGAAGGTGCCTCCCTCTCTGTCCCCACAGCATCCTATGCATACTGTGCTTAACCAGAGTGCTTAATAATCTGCTGCACAAATTTTTACTTGTCTCTACCCAATGTGATTACAAATTCCTAGAGAGAACAGATGAAATCTTTATCTGTGTACCTCCAGTTCCTTGCATATAGGAATTAAATAAATGTTTACTGAACTAAGGAATAAATAAACAAATACTATTAAAACATTCTCACAAATGTGTGTTACCACAGTTATGATTTTCCTGAGTGACTAAGGAATGATGATACCACTGACACATTTAGGACACTGTAAGACCAGTTTAAAAAGAAAGACGAGTTGAGCTGAGTTTGTGATGACTCTAAGACACTCACATGGGGAAATCCCAAAGGAATGATTGGACAGTCATGACTGTAACTCAGACTCTGGAATCATCTGCAGATGATACTTAAAAGACTGGGAATAGGAAGGGAAAAAAACAAATGAGTAAAAACAAGAGGTACACAATCTCGTTTACTATATGTGTTGCCTCTAATCTTCATTTTGTTCTTTTTTTTTGCTGTACGCGGGCCTCTCACCGTTGTGGCCTCTCCCGTTGTGGAGCACAGGCTCCGGACGCGCAGGCTCAGCAGCCATGGCTCACGGGGCCCAGCCGCTCCGCGGCATGTAGGATCTTCCCGGATCAGAGCGCAAACCCATGTCCCCTGCATCAGCAGGCGGACTCTCAACCACTGCGCCACCAGGGAAGCCCTTCATTTTGTTCTTAAACTGACAAGTTGATACAGAAGGCACATTAAAACTTTAAGAGGGCTTCCCTGGTGGCGCAGTGGTTGAGAATCTGCCTGCTAATGCAGGGGACACAGGTTCGAGCCCTGGTCTGGGAGGATCCCACATGCCGCGGAGCAACATAGGCCCGTGAGCCACAACTACTGAGCCTGCGCGTCTGGAGTCTGTGCTCCGCAACAAGAGAGGCCGCGATAGTGAGAGGCCCGCGCACCGCGATGAAGAGAGGCCCCCGTTTGCCACAATTAGAAAAAGCCCTCGCACAGAAAGGAAGACCCAAACACAGCAAAAATAAATTAATTAATTAATAAACTCCTACCCCCAACATCTAAAAAAAAAAAAAAAAAAAAACTTTAAGAGGCATGAGGCCCATAAAACAACTATCACTTACCATTAAACAACTAAGTATACAAATGTCTTTAATGAATTTGGTAATCGACCAGGTCAACATCATCCACAAACAGAGTAAATGATAATTTATCAATATGATTTAAAAGATATTATGAATGTATCTACCCCAAAATAATTTTTTTCTACCTGAAAAAACTCGTTCCTGTGAATCAAATATAAATTAAACTGAAAAAGGTAACCTCTTAAACCACTATAAGCTAAAATTGTACATTAGAACTTATTAGTGACTAGTCTGTAGAACTCAGGATCCTCTGGTTGAGGCACTGTAACATCAGCAGGAAAAGAAAGAGTTCCCAAAGAAGAGGTCTCTCAAGAAGATGCCAAATAGAGACTTTAATTAACCTGTATTAACAATTTTGTCTATTACTGAAATTCACACCACTTAAACGCAGCATTTACAAATATGATAACAACACAGCAGCAACAGAAAATGTCTGAGTTGGCATTCTACCAACTAATTCTCACCACTACCAACAATGTACCTCCACTCCATTTCTAACAAAGACTACATATGAAATATTTTAGTATACATCTCTTAAAAATAAGGACTATTTCCTAAATAACCATAGCAATAGTACCAAATCTACTTTTAATATGATTAACTAGCATTAGATAATTTCTAAATTTTTTTCATCCTTGAGATTCTGTAATCTCAAAAATTCTTTTTCAAAGAACAACTCACTCCATAAAAAAATATATGACACACTGGTTAACACTTATATTCCTAAATTTTAGAATTAAGTATCCCTTCTTCCTCCCAAATATGTTTTTGTTTTTATTTTTGCTTGAGAAAAAAAAGTGGTAGGTACGTCAGCATAAATTTTTTTAGGGTTAATTTTTTTTTTTTTAAGTTTAAAAACACCTCTATCAAAGACACATTTATTAGACAACTGATGGGAAATACATGTTTGGCTCTTTGCAAAAGTGATTGGCCACATTAAACTTCTCACTTTGGGCAAAAAGAAACCCTAAGCAAACCGAACTGGCAAAGACACAGGCACACTTAATGTAATTTGAACTGGATAATTCAATTAAAAATTTTAAATTTGTAGCCTTTTTTATATAGCTAGTAAACACAAATTAATTCTTAATTTACCAATTGCTCAACATTACAAATTTACATACTGGGCTGACATAGAAATACCAAGGGAGAAACTGCTACCATTAATAAGCTCACTAAATTTGGCAAGAAAGGTAAAGTTAACAGGGCACCAAGAAGGCAGAACAAGACAAACTGACAGGATCATGGCCACAATGACTTCTGCACCATACTACACTGCCTCAAAATTTTTTCAAAAAGAACACAGCAATAATTAAAATTAATGAGAAACAGGAACCAGAATTTAGAAATTTTCTTTATAGTCTACTTTGTATCTAAAGGAACGCTAGTACATACAAACAATAAAAACATATTCTTTGGAAACAATAACTCCACATTACAAAAATCATTATACAATGATTTTAAAAAAGCAAATATATCTTAAAGAATTTCTGAAGACTTTTAATTACAAAACCAGCTCTGCTGGATTACCAGGGGAATTAGAGTCAAGATCAAGCAACCATAGTGAAATTCCCACTGGAGCTCGATCTAGGTCAGAGGAGCTGGCAGACATCTGGCTGGCAAAACAGGTAAGAGTCTCACAAGTCTTCCAAGCATCTCTCAGGATGACAACTCACCCCTAGCAGATAGGTCCCTTAGTGAAATATTTGGTTCCATTCTCATAACAAAATATTTGTGTGTTTTTAAAAAGAGCTCATGTCAAAGTAACAGAGTTTTAGTCAACAAATAACTGCCTTCCTGACATCAATGGAATGGTTCTCTTGAGTTCATATCAAATCTCAAAAAAAAAAAAAAAGATAAGAAAGATTATATACTAGCAGAACCAGACATTTTAAAGCCTACTATAGGCCGGATCCTGACTATAACCTACTGTGTTTCCTGATGAACAGAGGAACTTACAGTTAGACTTTCCAGTTCATTTACCATTAAGACCAAGATTATTGCTTAACACAGCAACAACAGCAGGAACGTGTTAGGAAATCTTCCAACAGTTCAAAGAATTGCTACATAAACTGCACAGGATTAGAATGATGTCTCAGGATACAGGAAGGGTCCCGGCCCTTTAAAAGTTAATTTATTAATTCCATAAATCCATACTGAGTATTCTGTTTATGTAATTCATTTTACCAGGCATTAGAGAGGACATACTGAATATGCCAGAATATGCCAAAAATACAAGGAGATCGCAAATATAAAGTGAATCCCCATTCTCCCAATAAGCAGATTTAGAACTAAGCTTTCTGGCATCCAAATATATAAACCATTAGGGATACAGATGAAATAGTCTAATGTGCTCTATAGCACAAAGTCAAACCTCAAGAAATTATTATACACAAATCAAGAGTGAGTACCAAACTTCTGCCTCCAACTAAGATAAAGTAGCAGAGATCTGATTTTCCAGTCTGCCTGAAACCATCAAAACAAATTTTAAAAAGACAAAAAAATGAAACAATGATGTTTAAGACACTGGGTATCAGGCAATAAAGGACAATAAAATCCCTGAGAGACAGGGAGGTAAACCCTACCACTGCTGTAGGTTATTGCCTTGAGAGGGTTTCCAGGCCACGGGACAGGGAGTGGGAACACAGGCAGACCCTGACAAACACCAAGAGTTTAAAAGAAAAAGCTGAGAACTCAGGAAGACCAAGGCAGGATAGGTTCAAAAGATATAGTAACAAAGGGGAGAGAAGCAATCACACAGATCTCCAGAGGGCCCCACTGAGTATTTAGCAGAGTTTTCAGCATGCATGTAAGAAAACTCTCTGAGGCTGGGGAAAGAATCATACAAAAGGATCAGACAGACCAGTATCATGCACCCACATGGGGATGGGAACAGTGCCTGTTTCCACTGGTCAGGCTGCAAAATCTTATAATTCATGGGATGCTATGTAGAGCACCCCGAAGGGTCTTGCCTCAGTAGTAGGGCATAATTAGCCCTAGACTAAACACTCCCCTGTTCCCACCTAACAATCTTAAAAGCAAGACCCAAAAGGATCAAATAATTACAAAGTAATTTAATTTCATCCCAGAAGAAAGGTCAAGAATATTTATAGAAATATAAAAGTAATCAGCACCAAACAAGTTAAAATTAGTGTCTGGCACCTAGTCAAAGATTGGAAGTTATGCAAAGTAGCAGGAAAATATAACTCACAGTGAAGAGAAAAATCAATCTACTGAAACCAACTCAAACTTAACACAGATGTTAAAATTAGGAGACAAAAACATTAAAACACTTGTAATAATTGTATTCCTCATGTACAAAAATTAAGTACAGACATGGACAATATTTTTAAAAGATCCAAATCAAACTTCTACAGATGAAAGCCACAGTGTCTCAGATTAAAAACACACTGGAAGGCATCAGTGGCAGATTAGATATTGCAGAAGAAAAGATTAGTAAATTCGAAGACAAAGCAGTAAGAACTATCTAAAATGAAACACACAGAGGAAAAAAGAATTAAAAATGATGAAAACAGCATCAGTGAGCTATGAGATAATTTCAAGTAAGCTAAAATACATGTAACTGGAGTAGCCAAAATGGGGAGACAGAAAAAAATTTTTTAAAAACTGAATTAATTGCTGAAATTTTCCCAACTTTGACCTCAAAAGAAATGGCATTCTTTTTGAGACTATTTACCAGGAGAGCCCATATTCCAGGCTATAAAACAAGTTTCAATAAACTTAAAAGGATTCAAGTCACACAAAATATGTTATCTGAACACAATGAACTAAATAAGAAATCAATAACAGCTCTCTGGAGAATCCCAAAATATGTTTTGGATATGTTGCTCTCTTGAATGGTGATGGCTTCCTGTGTGTATAACAAAATTTATCAAATTGTGTATTTTAAATGTTCGCAGTATGTCAATTTTGTACCTTAACAAAGTTTTTTCTTTTAAACAGAAGTATCACTTTGCTAATAGTAATAGTCATCTATACGACACTTCACTCATAGGTGTTTATTAAGAGCTATTTTCTTGAAACATCTCCACAACTTTCCAAAGTATCTAACTGTGCTCATTCATAGCATACTAATGTGAAGGAGGAGATTCTTGGCTCTCCTGCCAAGAATTCAATGTCTACCTCCATAGCAAAAGAAATGTCATCTACCATGACAAGATCTTGAAGGATCACATGAAGAAGTGCTAGCTCTTAAGAGGCATTTGAGCATGGTTTACCAGCTAAAGGAGTTCTGTAGCTATCATGATTTGACCTCAAAATACTCTGTATATTGTAGCTGCAATGCAGAGAAGAGGACCAAACTGAACACAGATTGACATGTCACTTATCTCCTCTGAGCCTGAGATTTTTCATCTAGAAAGTGAGAGCACTGGCCTTGAAGCAGTGATTTGCAATTAATCTGTGCCAGCATAATACTGGTGGACTTGTTAAAATACAGAATACTGGGTCTCACCCACATAGCTTCTAATTCAGTAGGTCTGGGGTAGAACCTGGAGACATATTCTTAAATCCTGGCATAAAACAAGATTTGGGAAATTCTTGCCTTTTAGGTCCTTTCAGCTGCAACATTCTTTAAGCAGTATTTTCAAAGACTGCAATGAGAGTGGAGTGTCTGGCAGCCATAAGGGTCAAAGCAAGGTATAACTGGCACTCTGAACAAGGTACACAACAGAGGCCCTCATGTTTAATGTTAAGGGAATTGCTTTAAATTCTACTAATTTGGGAGAAATAAGTTTAAATTTTTTGAGGATTAGTGTCAAGCCTGATCCATCTTATAAATAGGTTTTTTCTAGTTAATCACTGCATTCTTTATCTTTACTTCTTTTCAGACTTGCCAGAGACCCCTAATGAATGATCAGTTATTCCAAAGCAATTCTTTCTCCCTTATTCTTGGGATATTTTAGAGCAGAGTACAGATCAGAAATTCTACAGAACCAAAGACATTGTCCCACATGCTTGTAGCTTCAAGATGGAATAGCAACAGTTATAGGAACAGAAAGGCAAAGATTTCTGCAAGATCTTCAGAGCTTGAGAGTGAAAAGTTAAAACAATTTCCCCCAAATCTCATAAAATTATAGAAGATACAATACTAATGTCAGCTATAAAAGTTGACCAGGGCTTCCCTGGTGGCGCAGTGGTTGGGAGTCTGCCTGCCGATGCAGGGGACACAGGTTCATGCCCCGGTCCGGGAAGATCCCACATGCCGAGGAGCGGCTGGGCCCGTGAGCCATGGCCACTGAGCCTGCGCTCCGTAACGGGAGAGGCCACAACAGTGAGAGGCCCGCGTACTGCCAAAAAAAAAAAAAAAAAAAAGTTGACCAAACTCCACCCTAACAAAGTCAAAAGGTTCTCATATTGTCACCTCATCTCTGCTTCTACTGTTTTGTGTACAAAAATAACATCATTTTTTGGAAATACTGAAGTTCAAATGAAACTATTATTTCTCCCTCTACCAAACTGATTTCTTCTATTACTTCATATAACAGGTTAATAGATGATTCAAAAATTTTAAGTAATAACCATCTGTTAGGTAACTACATATTTTAATATTTTCTTAAATATTCTAAAGGTAGATTAAACTATTTTCATAGTCAACAGCATCAAGTTATTGTAGCTGAATCCTGAATTTACTCTTTATCCTAAAATTTTATTAAAATTCTATACCTCTGGACACAACTACAACTGAAAATCTGTTTTAGAAAGGATTATATGAATCAGACAGAAATAGAAAAATATATCTGTTAAAGTTGTATGAATAAATGTGAACAGCATGCAAATCAACTTTTATCTCTAAACTTTCTTTCTGTTTGTGCCCCAAACAGACAAGCCAATGATTTAATACCTTGGGTATGTTTTGTGCCACTAGGCAAAGTAACCTAATTCTCTTAATTCTTGGAATTGGCTGCTGTTCCAAGACTAGGAGGATTGCATTGAAAGTGGCTATGGTATACTATAATACAATTAATATGCTGCAGAAAGAAAAATAAGCTTAATTTTATTTGGCAAACTAATATATTTTGCTGCCACCTGCAAACCCGGCTGTAAACAACTGTAAGTTGCCCCATATTCCTTGATCTTTCACACATTCTATAAAAATCATTCTTCTAATGATAGATTCTAAGGAGAATTATGAGAAGCCTAACAATTTTATAATTTATTTATCTTTGTAATACACTACTCATTAGTCAATTCACTCCAGAAAAGCATCTGTTTCCATATTAGTTAAAAACATATGCATTTATTATGCCCATTACTATAAAATTCATGATAAAATATACAAGTCTCAAGGGAGAAATGCCATATAAAGAACTCTCAAACCTGTTAGACAAACTTACTGTCTTCTATATTCCCTCTAGACTCTCATACTTCTACATCCTCTTTTCCTTGACCACCACCACTCATAATCAAAATCTTTTTTTGTTATTTGTTTCTCCCCTTTTGCATCACTCATCAAATCTGTCCTGCCGATGTGTTCTTGTTCAATGTGAGGCTAAGTGCTTAAAACCAAACAACTTCTTTGGGAATCTAGCACCACTAAACATTTGGGACATAGAAAGGGGGAAATAGCATATATTTATTTACTCCTTGGAGCATTTTAATTAAGTTTCTGTCCAGGGACATTGTTTAGACTCAAAATGTTACAATAAATGCTCTCTTAACAAATCTTAATCCACTAACTACAGTAAAATGCTCTCAATTTGTTTTGTAAAGTATATTGATGCAACAGAATACTAGCTCATGAGTAGCAGATCACTCATAAGTTAACCCCCTCACCTCGGCTTTAACCAGTTGAAGTATATACTGTATACATTCCAAAGCTAATTTTGCCAGTTGCACTTCTCACTGTGATATTTAATATAAATAAGTGATAAGTAAACCAGTGAAATGATTAAAAAAGAAAAGACTGTGGTTTAAATGAGCTGCTCAAAGTTAATGTCAAATTAGATGTAGGCAAGCCAACAAAAAAGACTAACACTCAGGGGCGGGCAAGCGGGGGGCGGGGGCGCGCGGATTCTGCATTCATGTTGTTCCAAAACATTGGCTTATGAAAGAAATATGATGAAAAACTTTAACCAGCAGAGTGATAGTGATACTCAGAAAAAAAGGTCGTGACCTTCTACCAAAGGACTGGCAAATGAGTGGACATTAATTTAAAACATGTTTTAATTTAAAATGGTATGTTTAATGTTCACACATATCATTTTTCATGATTCTTCATTTTAATCAGACGACTACAGATCCTGGTAGCACCAGACAAAAAGGGCTTTCTACTCTAATCAAGAAAGTGTCCATATTTTCTTAGTGAATACAAATATCACATTCAATTTCCAGTAACACAACCCTCAAAAGAGATCTACTAAGTATATAAAATATTAAGGAAACTGAACAGACTCCATAAAAAAGCACTGTAAGTTATGAGAAAAATCTCAAGCTTTTAGCCCTAAAGGAAAAGGTGTACATGTATATATATACACACATACATATTAAGGTCTGTTGTTGATGAGAATGTTACTTTTTTTCTGGGAATATAAATGTAAAATACGTTACTACTCTAATTTTTATGTTAAGAAAAAGGAAAAAGCCCATCTAATATATAAATAATAAGTATATTTATCTATTCTAGTTCAATAATGAAAGAAAAGAAAACAAGAAAAATGAGAAAAGGTAGGGGGAATCAGAGGATCTACTACAGGCACAAGTAAGCCAGGTCAAAAGCCAAATAGAAAGAAATATACAACCAGAATGAAAAAGAAGGGTAAGGGGAAAAAAGGAGAAGGACACAGAAGAACATAAATGTACACAGGAATAGACAAACATATAGGCACTTTCATAAAATAAAACTACATCATGAGATTCTATTTAGGATAGAGCCAATAAACACAGTTGTCCATATTATATATATGTGCAACTACAGATGTAACAGAAACATTAACTTTTTGCATTTAGCCAAACGTTTACCAAGCCTGACTTCCATGGAGAAATAATAGGCAATGAAAAAGAAATAATTACAAAGAAGCTGATTCTCTAAAAATGGTCAGCCCTCAGTCTCTACAAATCAATTCACCAATTCACAGTGATAAAGAAGAGTAATACTATATGTTACCTATCTATCTAGATATATTTAAATATTTTTTTAAAGAACAGTATTCATTTGATTCTCCCTATCTCCAGAAAGACTACACATTCTCTTTCAAGACCTAGTTTAATACTTACCACCCTCATGAAGTTTTCTTGGTTTCCTGTCAATAAGAGATAAATTCTCTCTCTTCCCTGAACACAAAAACTTTTATATCATTCTCAGTTATTATCATATTCAAATTATCATTGAATTCAAACATCCTGTATTTGAGTACTTGTCCTATATGCTTATACTAGACGACTGGATACTAGACGACTGGATCTCTTGGGTCTCAAGACCCTTTCATACTCTTAAAAATTACTGAGGACTCCAAAAATCTTTTTTAATGTGGGTTATTTATCAATATTTACCATGTAAGAAACTAAAGCTGAGTAATTTGAAAACAAGTATTAATTCATTTAACATAATTCATTATATGTTAATATAAATAACATTCTTATGAAAAAGTAACTTTATTTTCCAAAAAAAATTTTAGTAGTAAGAGTGGCTGTGCTTTACAGAACTCTTTAATGACTTGCCTAATAAAAAGCAGCTGTATTCTCATACCTGCTTCTGCATTCAATCTGTTGTGGTATGTTTTTCTGGTTGAAATATTACAAAGAAAATCAGGTTTGATAGATATGTAGTTAAAAAAGGGAGTATTCTAATAGCCTATTCAAATAATTGTGACTATCCTTCTTTGATACTCTAACAAAACTTAGCTGCAATGTAGAAAATAAAACTATGTCAATGAACTTTCACGTACCGTGTTAACATTAAAATTCATTGGTCTAGGGCTTCCCTGGTGGCGCAGTGGTTGAGAGCCCGCCTGCCGATGCAGGGGACACGGGGTCGTGCCCCGGTCCGGGAAGATCCCACATGCCGCGGAGCGGCTGGGCCCGTGAGCCATGGTCGCTGGGCCTGCGCGTCCGGAGCCTGTGCTCCGCAAGTGGAGAGGCCACAGCAGTGAGAGGCCCGTACCGCAAAAAAAAAAAAAAAAAAAAATTCATTGGTCTATCCCGTACCTTGAAAGGATCTTCCACCTCACAAACAATTTTGTAACATCATGTATGGGTCACATGGAAAATACTGTTCAGTGAGTTATGAAGATTTTCCAAATGTTGACATATTTCACTATACAATAATCAAAAAAAAAATCACACTTGTTAATGTCACAACTGATCTCATCACAAAAGTCTTTAAGAACTGAAAAGCTCTGTCAAACTCACCGTGATAGATATGTCTCCCAAAATCCTAATTTTTGCTTGAAAGCTCAAATTTTTATCATTGGCAACAAATGTTGGCAGTTATTTTCCTTGATGTGGCATGCTTACGTGGTTCATTTTCAAGAAAATGTCTGTAAAATACCCAATTCTGAATAGTGGTACCTTGTCGATTGTTCTTTGAAGTAAAACTGTTTCATGCAAAACGAGGCTAGCTCAGCTCAGAAGATTGAACAAGTGCTTTTCCGTCAGTCAACAATCACACTTCAGGATACAACACAAGTGCTTTATGTGTACTCATTTCATCACACAGAATAACGGGGAAAAGTGATAAAGGTAGAGATTTAATAAAACTTAATAATTTTTTCTGCTTTATCAAGGACATTAAGCAAAACCAGTTTTGGTTTTCTTTGTTTTTTTTTTTTTTTTTTGCGGTACGCGGGCCTCTCACTGCCGTGGCCTCTCCCGTTGCGGAGCACAGGCTCCGGACGCGCAGGCTCAGCGGCCATGGCTCACGGGCCCACCCGCTCCGCGGCATGTGGGATCCTCCCGGACCGGGGCACGAACCCGCGTCCCCTGCATCGGCAGGCGGACTCCCAACCACTGCGCCACCTAGGAAGCCCCGGTTTTCTTTGTTTTTAAACTGAGTTTGTGGTGGTGAAGAATACAATGACTACTGGTACAGTTTGGTGCCAAAGCTCTGATTCATGCTGAGGCAGCAGCAGTTTTACCCACTGTTGCTTGTGTACTATCAGAGCAAATATCAACACAATGAAAAAGGAAAATAGTATCTTATTATGATGGAAATAATAGTTTTAATCTTGCAGGAACCACAAGGGTCCAACAGCCCACATTTTGAGAAACACTGCGCTAGATTACAAACTTCTTAGGCCAGGAAATCCATTAACTTTTCACAATGCCTTGCCACAATAAGGCTGTTGATGAGGAAGGAAGGAAGGGAGGGAGGGAGGGAGGGAGGGAAGGAGAGGAAGGGGAGGGAGGGAGAGGAAGGGGAGGGAGGAGTAAATGTATTAATGAAAGAACATTGGTAACATGGGTAAATAAATATCAGCTAATTTGGAGGCTGAAGAAAGTGATAGTATTACCATTTTAACAAATGCAGAGAAAAAAATGGCAATGAAGGCATATCTATTTAAACATTCCCATTAAAACTCCTTAGGCCAGGAAATCCATTTACTAAAAAGTTCATAAACTTCCAGTTACCAGAGTAACAAAGCTTGGCTTATTGTATAACTATGGCCATCTTTTTAACAATGACCCATTTCATAAGGAATTTAATAGCTTAAGCAAAAGTCGAAAATGTTCGTACAAGGTTTTTTTTGTTTTTGTTTTTTGCGGTATGCGGGCCTCTCACTTCTGTAGCCTCTCCCGCCACGGAGCACAGGCTCCGGACACGCAGGCTTAGCGGCCATGGCCCACGGGCCCAGCCGCTCCGTGGCATGTGGGATCCTCCCGGACTGGGGCACGAACCCGTGTCCCCTGTATCGGCAGGTGGACTCTCAACCACTGCACCACCAGGGAAGCCCCATACAAGGTATTTTTAACCTCTTTTATGGTCATTTGGATTGTCCATTCCATGAAAAAGAATTTCAAATAATTTTTACTCCATTTAGAGAAACTATTCAACAAACATTTACTAAAGACCTACCATATACAAGGCGTTCTACTGTACGCTTTACAGTATATAAGAAGGGATAAAATGTGGTCTCTCCCTTCGGAACTAACACACAGCTCAGAAGAGAAGTTCAAGAAAAGCTAAAATAGCCTTTTTATAGCCAAAATACAATGAACCACCACAGCTATTAAAAAAGAAATTAGATATCTAATGTTAACGTATGCGTTTGGAGAAATTTCATGAAAATAGCTTAAATCAAAAGAAGAAAATTTAATTCAAGTAAATATTCAGAAAAATTTAGCTTTACTAAGGAGGGAAAGATGGAATGGGAAAAGAAACAAGAAAAGCAAATCATAGCTTAAAGCAAAGAAATCCATCAAGAGATATGAGGATGAAGCCTTACCTGATCTCAGTGTTTAGCTACATAAGAATTTTAGCATTATATCCCACCAAAATAAAACAAAATAATAGCTAACACACACGAACTAACATGTCCAAACTGCCAATAAAGAGAGTCTTTATAGCAAAGTTGGGGTCACTTTGGATGGATGGTAGACCAGATGGTGATATTTTTGACAGGTCAAAAACTCTAGTCTTAAAAAAAAAAAAAACTCTAGTCTTATTCAACTTTGCAGGCACCTCTAGTGCTTAACAAAGAAAGCAGTTGATAAATATTTGTGAACTGATGGGGCATCTACACTGCATGACAGGCAGTGCCAAAACAAAATATTCTTTGTACATCCTTAACCAATTACCAGTTGATAAGATATCTGGCAGAACATAAAGAAGAGAACAAAGACAGTATATTTTAGGTAAGTAGGTAGATAGGAATCTGAAATCTGGTTAAACTTAATGGACTGCTCTCTGAGAATGAGGACTTTAAAAAATTAAGGCACTCTTTAATATACAACTTCTCGGGCTTCCCTGGTGGCGCAGTGGTTGAGAGTCCGCCTGCCGATGCAGGGGACACGGGTTTGTGCCCCAGTCCGGGAGGATCCCACATGCCGCGGAACGGCTGGGCCCGTGAGCCATGGCCGCTGAGTCTGAGCATCCAGAGCCTGTGCTCCACAACGGGAGAGGCCACAACACAGAGAGGCCCACATACCGCAAAAAAAAAATCCAACTTCTCAGTACATCAATGGCTAGTTTACAAGAATTGAATGTTCTTAATTGATAGCATAAGATATCTAATCACTGAACTTGAACTTATAATAGTATTCACACAAAAAAAAATATTTTAAAAGGAGAATTAGAATTCAAGACGATTTAGTGTCCAGTCTTATACTTAGGTCTCTAATCCATTCTGAGTTTATTTTTGTGTATGATGTTAGGGAGTGTTCTAATTTCATTCTTTTACATGTAGCTGTCCAGTTTTCCTAGCACCACTTATTGAAGAGGCTGTCTTTTCTCCACTGTATATCCTTGCCTCCTTTGTCATAGATTAGTTGACCATAGGTGTGTGGGTTTATCTCTGGGCTTTCTATCCTGTTCCATTGATCTATATTTCTGTTTTTGTGCCAGTACCATATCACCTTGATTACTGTAGCTTTGTAGTATAGTCTGAAGTCAGGGAGTCTAATTCCTCCAGCTCCATTTTTTTCCCTCAAGACTGCTTTGGACATATAGCTGATTCACTTTTTTATAAAGCAAAAACTAACACACCATTGTAAAGCAATTATACTCCAATAAAGATGTTAAAAAAAAAAAGACTGCTTTGGCTATTCAGGGTCTTTTGTGTCTCCATACAAATTTTAAGATTTTTTGTTCTAGTTCTGTAAAAAATGCTACTGGTAATTTGATAGGGATTGCACTGAACCTGTAGATTGCTTTGGGTAGTATAGTCATTTTCACAATATTGATTCTTCCAGTCCAAGAACATGGTATATCTCTCCATCTGTTTGTGTCATCTTTGATTTCTTTCATCAGTGTCTTACAGTTTTCTGAGTACAGGTCTTTTCCCTCCTTAGGTAGGTTTATTCCTAGGTATTTTATTCTTTTTGTTGCAAATGGTGAATAGGATTATTTCCTTAATTTCTCTTTCTGATCTTTCGTTGTTAGTGTATGTGAATGCAAGAGATTTCTGTGCATTAATTTTGTATCCTGCAACTTTACCAAATTCACTATAAAACTCTTAGAGGAAAACACAGGAAGAACACTCTTTGACATAAATCACAGCAAGATCTTTTTTTGATTCACCTCCTAGATTAATGGAAATAAAAACAAAAATAAACAAATGGGACCTAATGAAACTTAAAAGCTTTTGCAAAGCAAAGGAAACTACAAACAAGACAAAAAGACAACCCTCAGAATGGGAGAAAATATTTGCAAATGAATCAACAAAGGATTAATCTCCAAAATATATAAACAGCTCATGCAGCTCAATATTTAAAAAACAAACAACCCAATCCAAAAATGGGCAGAAGACCTAAATAGACATTTCTCCAAAGAAGACATACAGATGGCCAAGAAGCACATGAAAAGCTGCTCAACATCACTAATTATTACAGAAATGCAAATCAAAACGACAATGAGGTATCACTTCACACCAGTTAGAATGGGCATCATCAGAAAATCTACAAAAAACAAATGCTGGAGAGGGTGTGGAGAAAAGGGAACCCTCTTGCACTGTTGGTGGGAATGTAAATTGATACAGCCACTATGGAGAACAGTATGGAGATTCCTTAAAAAACTAAAAACAGGATTACCATATGACCCAGCAATCCCACTACTGGGCATATACCCAGAGAAAACAATAATTCAAAAAGACACATGCAGGCTTCCCTGGTGGCACAGTGGTTGAGAGTCTGCCTGCCGATGCAGGGGACACGGGTTCGTGCCCCAGTCCAGGAAGACCCCACATGCTGCGGAGCGGCCGGGCCCGTGAGCCATGGCCGCTAAGCCTGCGCATCTGGAGCCTGTGCTCCGCAACAGGAGAGGCCACAACAGTGAGAGGCCCGCATACCGCAAAAAAGAAAAAAAAAAAAAAGACACATGCACCCTAATGTTCACTGCAGCACTATTTACAATAGCCAGATCGTGGAAGCAACCTAAATGCCCACTGATAGATGACTGGATAAAGAAGATGTGGTACATATATACAATGGAATATTACTCAACCATAAAAAGGAACGAACTTGGGTCATTTGTAGAGATGTGGATGGATCTAAAGACTGTCATACAGAGTGAAATAAGTCTGAAAGAGAAAAACAAATATCGTATATTAACGCATATATGTAGAACCTAGAAAAATGGTACAGATGAACTGGTGTGCAGGGCAGAAATAGAGACACAAATGTAGAGAACAAACGTATGGACACCAAGGGAGGGAAGTGGAGAAGGCGGCAGTGATGGTGGTAGGATGAATTGGGAGACTGGGATTGACATGTATACATTAATATGTATAAAACAGATAACTGGGCTTCCCTGGTGGCGCAGTGGTTGAGAGTCCACCTGCTGATGCAGGGACACGGGTTCGTGCCCCGGTCCGGGAAGATCCCACATGCCGCGGAGCGGCTAGGCCCGTGAGCCATGGCTGCTGAGCCTGCGCGTCCAGAGCCTGTGCTCCGCAATGGGAGAGGCCACAACAGTGAGAGGCCCGCATACCGCAAAAAAAAAAACCCAAAAAAACAGATAACTAATAAGAACCTGCTGTATAAAAAAATAAAATAAAATTCAAAACAAAAGAATTCAAAACCATTTACTAGAATACATTCAATAATAAAATATTACTATTAAAAGCAATAAAAACTATAAAAGCATTGCTATTACATACTAATAAAATCAATTTGGTTGACTTAGTTATTGCTAAGTGAACTATAGCAATGTCATCTTAACAGCCATCTTTTATAATCTTCCAATACCCAGTGTAGCTAGAACACTCACAAATGTGGATCCACAGAATATTAAATATCCTGATTACATCTTAAAATTACATAAATTTCATTTTTTTCCAAAGGCCAAACAATATACTACACTAATTTTTTAGATTATAAATTCTCTATACTTTAATAAAATCTGAATAAGTTAAATAAAACGCAAAACTTATTAAGATTATTTTATGAAGTGCTATAATCATTCATTTTAACTTTTAAACAAGAGATTAATAATCTCAAGTTAACTGTTACATACCATGCAATTAAAGATATACAATTCTAAACAACCTTATATTTATACCATATTCTTGCCTATGTGGCACCCTGACATTTCAGTCAGCTCATCTCTAAAAGTGGATTAGAGATATGGTCACTACAGTTATTAACATTTATTTAGCTCTTACAATGTTCCAAGGACTGTGGTAAGTGTTCCACATGCATTATTGCATTTAATCTTCACAACAAACCCTAAAGGTAGGCACTATTATCTTCATTACAGATGAGGAAGAAGGAGATTTGGAAATATTAAGGAATTTGCTCAAAATCAGACGGCTAGTAATAAGTGGCAAAAATCAGACGTAGGTCTCAATTTCAAAGTTTACGTTCTTAACCACCTACACCTTCACTGCCTACCAAACTGCTCTGCCACTGTGATTGGCTGGGAAAGGGAAGAGGAAGAGAAAGAGAAGTCCTATCTAGTCACAAAATAGAAAAAAAATCCTAAGAAAGAAAAAACTGAAAGAGACTAGTATTAAGAAGGAAAGAAGAGGGTTGCCCCTACCCAACTCCTGCCACACTCAAGAGTAATCAAGATCTCCAAAGATTCTTATGACGAATCATCACCATACCCTAAAAGGGCTTAACTAATAACTTTCCTTTTTATGGTTTCTCTAAAAAACTAAGTTAAATAAAATCCATTAATATGTCTCATATAATCCTAGCACCCAATGCATATTGCCTATACTATGATTGCTTAAAAACCTTACAATACTTAAGGGAGGTATCATACCAAAGGTTTGGGTAACCTGCCCAATTAAAAACCATCCTGGGGGCTTCCCTTGTGGCGCAGTGGTTGAGAGTCCGCCTGCCAATGCAGGAGACGCAGGTTCGTGCCCCGGTCCGGGAGGATCTCACGTGCCGCGGAGCAGCTGGGCCCGTGAGCCATGGCCGCTGGGCCTGCGCGTCCGAAGCCTGTGCTCCGCAGCGGGAGAGGCCACAGCAGTGAGAGGCCCGCGTACAACAACAAAAAAGAGAGCGTATAGAGAGGAAACCATGGCAAGCCTTAGAGGACTTGTACGGCTGGTTTAAATCTGTAGGATTAAATGAGGCCTCTGCTTGCAGGAATACCTCTTTCACCAGAAGCACTTGGCTAATAAGGATTAGGACTGTCTTAAAACCCAGTACATAGTGTATCACCAAGTTGTGGGTGATCTTGAGTGGCTGAGTGTCATACAGAAAGCACAAGAAAGTGGCCTGTGCCCTCTGGGTGTTTGCCTTAAAAAAAAAAAAAAAAAAAAATCCTGAGTCCGAAAATTCTCAAAGGCAGAAAAAAACATACATCTCAAGTTCTGAGAAGTGATAACTGAATTTAAAAAGAGTTTATGGTCAAACATTAATATGAGTTTTATGAAGATACAAAAGACTTAATCAACTTAGAGAATAAGTTTCCTTAGAAGCAAATGTAAAAAGTTTGAAAGACTTTTACAAAGAACCAAGACAAACCAACAAAATAAACAAAAGAAGTCTTAAATTGAGTCTTAAATTGGCAATACAAATATCTAAGTCAACCTCTAAGTAAACCCAATCTTCCTTATGAACCACTGGGGACATGGCTACAGTCTGAATCAGTCGCTGAATTTTGTAAAATGTTATCAAGGATCAGATATTCAAATATGTCTGATTTGAGTCAATCCATCATGTTAAATCTATGTTAAAAGAAAAGACAAACATCGACTGCTCAAATCTTGGCTTCTAATATTGTTCTCTAATAAAAGGAACAAGGGCTTCTTTGAGAAATAGCTGATTCTAGGTCTAGGGAAAGAAATATATAAGATGAGCCTGTAGCATCTTGTAGTGCCAGAAAGTAAGAAAGTGCTTAAAAATATGAAAGATGATGATGGGATTATGTCAAAGAGACACAGAAGCCAACTGAAAGAGCTCCCAAAAGCCAAAGCTGGAATAATTTAAACAACAAAATAATATTGAATCATAACCCAAAGTATAAAATCAATATCCATGAGTCCGTACTGATATGAATGAATGAATAACTGAATGAGTAGGGAAGAAAAGACAAATCTCCCACACAGAAGAATTCCAAATAATTTATGTATATACCCCACCCTCAAGGAGGTAGAGCATTAACTCTCTACTCCTTAAGTACAGGGTGTGCATAGTGACTTCCTTCCAAAAAGTAAAGTATAAAAAAGGGGGGGGGGGGGGGAAGAGTAACTTTACAGTGGAGAAACCAGATAAACATTACCCTCAGACAGGTAATCAAGGCTAACATCATCATGATAAGTCATGTGGATAGCCTTTACACTTGATAAGATGTGATGAGAATGGTACTTCACCTCTGTGCTCTTCCTCCAAAAACACCATAAACCCAGACTAACTATTAAAAAAACATCAGACAAATGCCAATTTGGGACATTCTACAAAATAACCGACCAGTATTTCTCAAAGTTGACAAGGTCATCAAACACAAGTCTGAGAAACTGTCACAGCTAAGAGGAGCAAAGGAGACATGGCAACTAAATGTAATATGGTATTCTAGATAGAATCCTAGAACAAAAAAAGAACATTAGGTAAAAACTAAAGAAATATGAATAAAGTATGGACTTCAGTTAAAAATAAGGTACCAATATTTGTTCATTAATTTTGACAAATGTACACTAGTGTAAGGTGTTACTAAATGGGGGAAACTGGGTGAGAATTTTCTGCACTATCTTAGCAATTTTTCTATAAACCTAAAACCATTCTAAAATCAAAAGTTCATTTTTTAAAAAAAAGTAAAGGCAAAAAAGACAGAGAGAAAGGGGGAAGTTCAGGTGTCACTATTTTCCTGCATATTTCCTACGTAATTTAAGGCAGGTTATTTAACCTTCTGTAGATACTTAGAAATCTTTAAAACTCATGGGAAAGAAATTCTCAAAACCTTCCTAGTATATGCTACCATCACTGTCAGTTTGCTCTGATCTAAATCTAGATTTCCATGGAGAGATTAGAACTACTGGTCTCTATTCTTCACTTAAAAAAGGGAGGGGGGATGCTTATGAGGGTTTGTAGTTTATGTGGGGATATACACTGCCAAAATAAAGAATTGCTCATATAGCACTGAGCTACCAGAAAACCTACCAAGAAACAACCCACAGGAGCTAAGTTTATAGTCAAAGCTCAAAAAAGCCCCACCATTACCCTAGAGTCAAAGAACTTTTTTTAAGCCTTAACATATGAAGATCATTTTATAATTTTTCATAAATCCTAAGTACCTATGTCAAAAAGGAAAATGAAAGCCACCTTTCCAATGTCAGCTTTAATGTCAGAAAATCCCAAGTAAACTAAAGTACAGAAGGATCACTTTAGCTAGAAAAAAAGGCTTACTCTCTCTGAGAAACAGACTTGAGGTATTCTAGAAATTTCTGGTTTCAGCTGAAAAGAAATAGATAAATAATCAGGTCTCTATAAATTCCAATGCTACACTGATTCACAAGAAAGAAAAAAAAGCTGCTCAGAAACACTATGTTAAGACTTAATAAACTTCTCAAGCCTAGTACACACACTGTAATGTTAAAGAATCATAAAACAAACTCACAGATGTTAAATGTTAGGATGCATAAAATATAAGGTTTGTAGCGTTTCTTACTGTTAAGAAACTTAAAGGGGAAATTATGGTTGTATACTTAAAAATAACTCCTCTTTCTACACTCCACTAAAAAGCTCTGTACACACATGTGATGCAATGCCTTCTGGATGTTATTCCAGTGTCTGATGCAAAAATATGCTTTTCTATTCCAGTCCTGAGACATAGCTGTTTCCCACACACACTTATTATTTACCCTCTTTTGTGATCCATCTGATTGACCTGCAGAATACATCAAGGGCAATTACTGTCACCATACAAAAGGACAATGGATTAAACTAATATCCTTAAGAGCAGAAGTGGAATAACAATTTAAATGAAATCTCAGATTTAATATATCCAAACAGTTTAACTTAAATGCAAAAAAAGAATTCTGTGCTTCAAAATATAACAGTTAGGGCTGACTTTGTTTATTAGCCCTCAAAATATTTAGGATTTAGCTTACCTTCCCACGTTAGACCCTACAAATTCAACATTTAAAGAGATCAATGAGAAAGTAAAATGCTCTGGTGTACAGGTGTCCCCAAGCTCCTGTCTACTCCCCTTCCTTTCCTCCTCTCCATTCCCCCTTCTCCAACCTGATTAAAAACCTAAAAAGAGCCCAACTGAGAATCCCACGGCCACATACTGGGCATCATTGTAATCCTAGTGATCCTCCTTTCCTCAGGAGCATTCATTTCTAAAACCTTAATGACACTCTGTCACATTCTCATGAAAAGGATCGGAAAAACTGCCATTAAAGGCTGTGTCCATTATAATCAGTGACTTCTTAAAAATGTTTGCAGCCAAGCAGTGATGTATCTTTGGGACTTCTTTTAGAGCTTGAGTCTTTTAGTAGCTTCTTAATGTTTCAGGGAATTTCTATGCACAGGAAATTATGAGAAATAATAATAATGCTTACAACTGCTCAGGGATTAAAAGAAAAAAAATAAGAATGGCAAAACAAAAGAGAACATGGCAACGCTGAATTTATGTGTTTCCGATTTGCTATTTAAAGTATCTGTCAAAGCAACTTAAACATATTTTTACATAAAGGCAAGCTGACACATGAACTATTAAGAACCTCCAACAGTAATAAAATATCCTCAAAGTAGCATACATTGTATGCAAAACACTATAAGAAATAAAGAAGCTACAGATGAACCAAAATTATTCCATGTATGATGTGAACAAATAATGTCACCCCAGTGTCCTCTCCCTTATTAAAATAGTCTTTTCCCCAGGTAAGAATAGTAGTTCCTAGGAAATCCCCCATTCTAAAAGCCTGGATTGATTTCAGAAAAAAGTAAGGAAATGAAAGCTATCATCTAATTCTTGCTTTGGTCAGTTTTATTTGTTTGTTGGGAGGGGAAGCAGTTTTTAACCCCTAAAAAATTTAAGAGGGAAAGAAGGGGAACGATAAAGGGGAATATTCTTCAGTGTTTTTCCGCCCAAATTCTACAACGTTTGGGATATTTGGTATGGATATTCTTAAATTTACTATGTTCTGTTTGCCCAGTTTGAAACCCAAATATCTCGTGACAACAAACTATAAGTTAAAGTACTTGTTTATTCCTTATGAGTTCACCCCAATTTATGAAACAAAATCCTATACCATAGTCTACAAAATAATCTAGGTTTAATTAACTAATGAAATTAAACTGCTAATTTATTATAAAACTATAAGAAGAAAGTAAAATTTGACTCCAAAAGTAATCAATTACACAAAAGCTTTAACTACGGTATAGGATGCTATTTAGAAGTAGAGTACAAGGCTTATAACAGAAACCATTTTAACAGGACTAGTTTATGTGCAGAATATATTTAGGAATTTTACCCTCTATTTAATAAATTCACAGTTCATTATTGTTCAAAATCATGCAAGCTGTGCCCATTCATCAGCACTGCTGATGAATTCAATTCAAATCCTAAATGGTGGTGACTTAGAAAAAGCTCAGAGAATTTGGAGACTTAACAGTGAACTCTCAGCTACCTTTCTGAATTGCCTTGTCTCAAAAAAAAAAAAAAAAAATCCCAAAATGGCTCCCCTTGCTACTCACATATTTCTAAGCCAGCCACTTCCATGTGGTTCAGAGAGTACAAAATATTAGCCTAAGCCTTTGTTTCTCAAACTTAAGAAATATATGAATCCCTTTAAAAGAGAAAAGTTCTCTGGAACATCAAATTGGTCCACAAATCCCAAATTTGAGAAACACTCATTTAAGAGACTAAAGTCTCATTCTATAACAACTGTCTTTCAGTTGTGAATTATCACTAAAACGTGTTGTCTTTATAACTTGTATAATTCCTTTTTTAAGCATCAAAATAAAAATACAAATTTTAACAATCCTTATGGAGCTCAAAGACCATTCCCTCAAAATGGACCGTAGGAATATAAGGAACCCACCCTGAGAAACAGTGCCCTATTCAAAACAGAAATAAGAGTCTGCTGCCCACCTAATCATGACATACTCTGTCTCCCCCACATACCTCCACCCTCACGAAAGCAGCGTCTTTCATCTTCTGCACCCCAACAGCTCTCTTAAACCCCTCATCTCGTCTCCTCTCTTAAACTATAGGATCTTTGAGGTCAGGGTCTGTGCCTGGTTCATCTCTGTACAGATCAGCACACCTTACAGAGACTCCAAATGCCCTGGTTATTTGTTGGCTGAATGAATGGATATGAAATATAGCTCTCTGGCTACTGTTTGCTGTCTCAGATTACTTATGTCTTTATTCCCAACCAGTATCATAGATAATCAAAAGTTTATCGACTTTTCAATTCAATTCCTACAACATGCTTATAAGATTAAACAGTCAATAGATGTAAGTATAGCCTTTGTATTTCCTCCTCAATATAAAGAAACAATTACTGATAGTTTACGATACCAAGTAAAAGTCAGTAAAAGATACAGATATAAACATCATTACCATCAGTGCTTGCACAGAGCATCTTTATGAAATTCCTTTATAATCAAATTCTCATATGCTAAAATGTGTCAAAAATTAGCTGACAAATAGCAGTGTTTTTTTTTTTTTTTTTAGCAGTGGTTTTAAAAACCTAAATGTTTTTAAGTGGTCAATGAGCCTGGTGGAACCAATAAAATCACAGCATATACGTGACTATTTTTGTGGATAAGGATCTATAGCACCCCTTGTGCAAAATGAAATAAAATTCATCAAACACAGTAAGTTAAAATGAAATAATGCTCCTTTTTCTTTCGAAAGCCACAAAGGTTTGGTTTGCATTAAAAATCTATTTTAAAAAATCAATTCTAAGTTACTATATAGTCAAATATGGATAGTTCCTTGGATGCTAATAAAAAGCATTGTATGAGCTATTACTTTTAATCCTATCATGACTGTCATGCCTTTTACAAAAGAAAGTCATTTGCATTGTAGAAAATGTAAAAGCCTAAAAGGTTAAAGCTCTGGATATAAAATTTAGCTAGCTGACTCAAAAACTATATCTCTATTCTCTTTACTCAACTTGCATTTATCTCCTTGGGATTTAGACATTTGGGAGGTTGGTTTTTTTCTTTTTTTCTTTCTAATTTTGCATTTTAATTTTATGGAATAAGATCACACAACTATATCTCTACATTACACAATATTAGACTGTCAAAAAAGTTTTTTGTTTTGTTTCGTTTGTTTGCTATACTTGTTAGGCTTCACCTAGTTATAGAGAAAAAGTATGAAATAAAAGTTTTTGTGGGACACAACATTTTTCAATTACATTACGAAGTCCGTTATCTCTAAAACTTTATTTATAAAGAAAGGATATTCTGTAGTGGCTTTAAGATGAAATAGTATTACTTTAAGTTCCCAAACTTCTATCAAACTGTTTTTTTAAATACCATAATTTGAAGGTGTTTGCGTAGCAATTATTAAGGAATGGGGGCTAAATGTTATTAATGGTGTGTTTATTTACTAACTTGATATATATAATTCAATTGTTACAACAGTTACTATTACATTAAAGATGCTAAAAGAGACAGAAGTCCTAATAAATTATCTTTAGGATAGCCTGTCTACCTTATACTTTCTACAGTTATTTGAATGCTAATTTCTGGACCTATTCTATGAGGTATCTACGGTTAGTACAACTTTAAGTTAAGAGAGCTGTTAAATTAGTTGACTTTATTAGCTATGTTTTTAAAATATTAGTTCAATCAGTATAGGTAATCATTAATGTTAAATTATATGACCATTAGAGCACTTGCTACTGAGTCAGATTTTCAACTTAACAGCTTCCTCTGAAGTCAAAAACAAGGTAATAAAAGGAGAAATTAACTTATTCTAAAATCTGCCCTTTTCATATTACAAGGCCATTACACTAAAGATTTCCCTCTTGTTTTTCCACAGATCTTGTGGGAATGCTGAGTAACAAAAACTGCATCTCTCTCAAAAGAAACTACTTTCTTGTGTGATGAACAAATCATCAGAGGAAATTACTAGTGATTTACTTCCTGTTAATTAAAAATCTTCTGGCAATTTAATACAGTTACCACACAATTTTACTTTTAAAAATGGGGTAGAGAGAGTAAAGAGGGACTTACTGCTATACAATGATAAAGCAGGTGTGATTTGGTAATACCGTCATATAGTCATATGGTCAGAAATAAGGTTTTTCATTGGGAGGATCTAAATCCTTTCCAAATTACAATTAAAGAGAAAAGAAAAATAACATCCATATATAGACTTAATAGAAATGTGTTCGTTTCTGAGAAAACCGGATACACAAATACAAAAAAGCAAGGGCTGTAAATTCACTATGCCTGAAATCAATTTGAGCAAAAAACCCTACATGTCAGGATTTATATACTTCATAATTATGGGCATCATCAAATCTTGAATAACCAACTCCATAATAAAGTAATTTAGGTACCAAAAAACTCTGGCAATAAGCAAAGGACTTAGTACAAGGGTATAATACTCAATATGGTATATCAAACAATGTGAGAAAAATCAAGCAACTAATCTCAAAGAATAAGTTAAAATAGTAATTGCTCTTATTTACAGTAATATTGATCATTTTTAATGTGTAAGAAAAAGAACTGAACCAGCCTACAAGCATTTCCATTCAAAGATGAATGCATGTGAAAAAGTGTGTTATACACTTCAACAACGGGGTACAAGACCTACTGTCCCAGATAATACCTACTAACAAAATAATACTTCTATTTTAATTCTGGGTTATATTCCTTGCTTCTAATTGAAATCAGCATCTCCAATCCAATTGATAAGAATAATTTTTGTCCAAAATTTTACTGAAATATGTTAATATTTTAAATGAGGAATGTTACTCAATGAAAAATTCATTTTAATATAATTTCTTTAAGTCAAGGTTTTTTTAAAAACCACCAATTAATAAGCAGTTTAAAAAGTTAGGTATGCTCCTCTTCTCTGAACTCATACAACTTGGCATTTTTACTTATTTATAATAGCATAAAGAATCAACTTCCAGGCTGCTTCCCTTTAAATTAAGGCCTGTTTACACCTGACAATTATCTTTATTCTAGAATTCTTATGTTGTTTTTAATAGCTCAAGCTATGTTTCCAATCTAGAAACATTTGGAAGGGTTTTTTAATTTGGAAGGGTTTTTTTGGCGTGTGTGCCTCCCAAACAACAATTACATACTCACAGCAAGCTGAACTTATTTTTAGACATATGTATAAGAACCAAAGCAAACTTCTAAAAATATAAAAGTATTATTTGATGTAACAAAGAGAGTCTATTTTTAAAACTAAAGAAAAGTACAACAGGAAAAGAAAAATTTTTAGCAATTTACTTAACTTCACCATCTTTCATGCCAATTTTCAACGTGGTCCATTTTTTAATCAAGGTCTACGTATCTGAAAAGTTGACTACTTGTTAAAATGCTCAATGAATTTAAAAGCACTGCTATAAAACTTTTCTTTATTCCATTCAGCCCCTTAACTAATCAAACAATGAAACAAATATTACAAGACGAAGGCTGACAAAAATTCATAATGAACCTCTCAGATGAGAAACTAATTGGTACTAAGTACACAATGGCTTACATTTAATCCTGTTAATAACCACACAAAAAAAGAAATAAAAGACTCACTTTTCAGTCATCTCTCTGGACCACTGGGCTAAAATAACAGCATGACTAAATCTGACATTGACCCCGTGGCCCTGCTAGGAGTTAAAAGAATTCCTTTGAGTCTTCTGAGGCCTGTTTTCAACTGCTCCAGAAGGGGAGGGCTAGTCATACACACTTGTTAGCCTTCTTTACAGTAACAGGTCAAATTAGAAATGGTCATATACACTGTAATATACACTAGCTCTTACTTTAGATGTGAAGTCTGTACCTTACAACACCACCACAAAAAGAATAAAATAGTAATAGCTGGCTGATAAGATGTCATAGATGGATAAAATGTAATAGAAACAGTGAAAATGTATCCAAGCAATAACATTTTACTGGAAATAAAGTTTTAAAACAAATAATCACAATATGTCTAAATTAAGAAGACTGAGACAAGCACCAAGATGAATCACTAAGCTTTAAACAAGAAAAAAAGTTATAAATTTTCTAGCTTTATCACAGAACAGTTTTCAGCGAGCCTACTGAATTAAAATACACCTGTTTTGTAGGTTTTTGTAACATGAACCCACGAATAACATCCAATGTCAAAATGATATGAATCTGCCTGAAAGCAGTTTACTTTTCCCCTTTCATCCTTTTCAAAACACTTTATGACTTCCAACAAAGATATGAGCATCTCATACCTTCCTCTCTAACTAGTGATTTAAAATAATTATGGATATGGATTTACTACATTTGAAAAGATTTCTCTAGTTCTAATAGTAATACTTTTAAATTAAGTATATTTTCTTAGATTAAATAAGATCCCAGGCTTTAATCCTATTTCACAAAGTCTAGTCACTTAAAATCTAAATAAACCAACCACTAGCATATTTTACATATTTGCCTGAAGTTTTTGCAATTAAAAAAAATATATGACTGCCAATATTTAATATTAAAAGGTTTAAATTTCCTATATGCTGAAAGCCAATAGATGTCCATATAATACTAAGAAAAAAATTACTACACACCAAGACATATTTTGTCTCTATGGCAAAATATAAAAATTAATTTCACAAAGTTCAGTTTCTGTACTCTTATAGACCTTTTATAATCTTAGCTTATCATATTAATAAAATCAAACAAATTCTATAGTCAAAGAACTGTTACTTAACTGAACACAATAACTTAATTGAACATTAGCAATTAGCCTCAAGGCATTTTTGATTAATTTTGTAAGCCTTAAATTTAGGATAAAGACCAGAGTTAAAATTGTAATACTTATCACAATCAAACTTTGTGAAATATGTCAAAGTTTATGTGAACTCTTAGAAAAAGAGTTAAGCACTCTGTTTTGAAAATCTGTAATGGCAGATAATCTCCACCTGTCAGGTGGCCACATTTTGGGAAGGAGGTTTTCTCTCCCCCCAGTTCTTGTTCTGTTCTCACCCCCTATCTTCTCCCATATACATAATATTATTTTTCAGGAAATACCAACAATCAACTAAAACAATAAAATATTAAAAACAACCTCAAACTCACCAACCTATAAGAGAATTGCAAAATATTTCACAAACAACCCCTATTTTAAGCCCAAACTCAAGAGCCCACTTTTCTAAACAGAAAACTCTGAACAGTTTCCATACTGCACAATGTAATTTTACCCTAACTGGCTTACCTTCCCAGCATTTTCTGGCCTAAAAAATATCAAGAATAAAAGTATTTCCATTATACTTTAATAGTTACTATACATGTTTAGCCATTCAGTTTTAAAAGAATCTTCCACCCACTGCCAAAAGAAAAAGGAGAGGGAGAACAAAAAAGAAATCCTACAAGAGTTTCAAATAAAGACTGGAAAAGGCACCAGGCAATCATGACCTTTAAAAAAAAAAAGTTGTCTGACAATTGTCTGTGAAGTTTTTTTAATAGCATGAAAGCATTTCACCAGTTTGTTCTTTCCTTAATAAATTTCAAGTTCGGCTCTATAGTGCTCTCCTATGAAAAGCCACACACAAGGAAGTCTATGCATGAGCTTTAAGAACTAATAACATTTTACACAAACATTTGCTGGTAAAACGTGCTAACAGAAGAATTTTGTGTTATTTTAAAAGCTGCATACTTTCACAATTGGATCACTTTTCATCTCACAGATTATACCCTTATTTGATGGAAATACTAGAAACAAATACATTTTACAAGCTATTTGTTTTTCTCAGTAATCACACATGAAAATCAAGTACAAACTTATAAAATACCTTTTAAAATACTAATCAGAACTAGGGAGAATAATTTTACAAACTTATGAAGACTCTAACTATGGTTAAAGAGCAGAAATTCAAAAGATTATCTTAATTGCCATGAAAAAACAATAAATAGACTATCAGTATACATTTTCTTCTTAGTTTGAAACTCTCACTGTTTTTCAAAAGAAACTGCTTCTTGAGAAGTCATTTGGTAGAAATCAAAATGTGAAATACAGTAACTAGAAAATAATAGTTAAACAAAATTTCAATAATGCTCTTTTTTTCTCGGTAATAGCAAATTCTATAGATCAGTTTCGTATGCTAGGAGCACTAAAATTCGCATGAAAAAATAATTAGCAGACACAGAAAGGAAACTTGCCCTTACCCCAATTCCCAAAGTACTTAACAGACAACCAGAAAGAGAATTTTAGATATTTCACTGCCATGGTATATAATCAATTAAAAAAACAAAAACCCCTAAAATTATGCATATCAAAATTAATCCTTTTTCATCCTTTTTATCAAATTAGTTCTCCTAGCCGATTAGCTAACAGTATATCATAACAACATTTTTATGGTATATTGGGAAATTATTAAAATTTCTTAAATGCTAAAAAGGATCTTATTATTGTATATTAATTTAATAAATACAAAATCCAGTTAAATAATGCTACTGTGTGATGGCACCCTCACAAATGTAAAACAGAAGTAGCTTTGACCACATTAATTTGATATTTTAAAGTCTTCAGATATTAACGAAAAAATATTTGGAGGAGATGTTAGGACTAGAGGCCTCTACTTTTCCCTTACATTAGTACTGAATTACCCAATATTTAAATTGCCACAGCACTTCTCCAAAGACTTAACATTCAGCAGCATAAAGTTGTTTCATAAAACAAAACTCTTCATATTTGAAAAATAAGCATGTTTTGCAGGAATAAGCAAACTTTTAAATCTGGTCAAGTTAAAACTGTATGTTTCCAATCAAATGTATATTCATATGTTTATTTGAATATATACACACCATCGACAACAAAAACTGAATGAAAAAAGAAATCACATACCAGATTACAACTGATTTCCTATGAATAACTTTTGAATATACAATAATATTTAAATTAAGAATTTTTAACAGTACTATATACTGCTAATTAGTATTTTTAGGATTTACTTAGTTCAACTATAACATAACATTTTTATTCCAACAGTAGAGCGACCATGAATAGAAAATTTCGGGATTAATAATTTTCTATCAATTTCATGCATAAAGCTAACATATCTTTTGAGCTTCTCAATGGCTCAAAAATTAAATTGCTACTCTTATTAAGAAAACAAAACCACAAACAAAATTAGTTTTTCCCTGCTACTCCCCATGGATCTAAGTCCACACAATAATTCTTCCCAATCTGCAAACAAAACAAAACAACACACAAATAGATAGGCTAAGGAAGAAAGATCAAAACAAAGAAACAAGTTAAAAAAAATCCTCTTTCCCTTTAGCAATCAACAAAATAACAAAAAAGAAAAAGTGGAAAAGTCACCCAGAATATATGACCATGTAAGCATGGGCACTCTTGCAGAAAACCAAGTCTGCAACCCAAAGCCATGGGAAATTTAAATTAGAGCAAACAGCCACAATAGGCAGGGAAATCTGTATAGATAAAAAGGGACTGCTGAGGTTGCAGGTATACTACTAAAGATCTTTTGAGATTAGTTTTATTAACTTTAAAAAATAATAAACAATAACTGTATCCACATCATACATAAAAAAATTAAGTTTTTCCCCTTAAATCAAAATATACATATGTATGTGATATAGCTAAAGGAAGAAAAAGGATCCCCACTGCTAAATACTGAGAATCAGCAAATCAGAAATTTGTTTTACAACTCTATCTCCTTCTATACTTAAATAATGTTAAAAGCAATTGAAAAATTTAATGAAAGGAAGAAAAGTCAGAGATGAGACCCTTCACTGCTGATGTTAACTTAAGTAATGGCAAAATCACACAGCTGAACACAACTCCTCTTTGACTAACCATAAAGAACTATATACCAAAGTTAGTTTAACTAACCAAAAGTTGAAAATTAGATGATCTGTGGTACAACCATTACATTTCATGTGTTAAATCTGATAATAAAAGAAATTTCCCAAACTAGAACATCTCAAACAGAAGAATAAAGGGACTTACACAACAACCAAAGCAGTCACGGTATTAAGTACCAATACAAATATTCCACAACTTAAGACCTGATGGCTTTTTTTTACCAGTAACTCACCTATCTAGAACATTTAGGTTGAATATTATGTTTTTAGGGAAGTATTTCATATACGTAAAAACCAATCATACTAGATTCAAATAAGAATACCTTTATAGCAATACATAAGTTGTATTTATTCTCCCACAAAATTTATATAGTTTTTAAAGCAAACCCAAAAGAGGTGGACTCGATACAGGGTATTGAATAAAGAACAAAATACTAATTATATGGGAGTGAGGTGATTTTTCAACAATGAAATTTTACTGACAATTAAAATCCTCCTTAAAAGTAGAAAGTAATGCTATTTCTAAATAAAACCATTGACAAAGTTCATTTTTGTTTAAATCAGACCATCTAACAATAAAAAATGGCTAGTGCAATACAAGGAGTTACAAAATTGATATGGCTGCACACCTTTTCTTTAAATAAAACCTTTCTTCAGTTAAATTTGTGAATTTATATTCTGAATTCCTCTCATCTGACTTTTCAAAGCCTAATTTTTGACTTACTTTAACAATTTTATTTATCAGCCAAACCAGTCTGTTTCCTACATCTTTAGAGTTTCTCATTAGCTAAAAATATAGAAAGAGTATTGAAAAGTCTTCTAGAAATTGGGGCTTTCCCTCCCTAGAGTAGATAATTCTGTAACAGGCGCTAGTTACAAAGCAAAATCAGAAGTGACCTACGCACTTTAAGGGATTCCCAACAAAACAGTTTCTCTCAATGAGTAGCTGTAAACAGCATTCTTTCATCTTGAGGTAATTATAAGTTGACTATATATTTAGGCAAAAGCAGAAGGGAAGAGTAAAAATTTTTTTCCCATTATAGAATTATGCTGTCTTCCCTTAAAATGTATTTGCAAAAGATGGGGAGAGCAGATGCTCTCAAGTCCACCGTTAACTAATTTTCAAAACTATAACTATGAAATTCTAATGTAAAAATGTCATAGAGATAAAAGGTACACACATCAGACAAGATCCACTTTTAAATAACCCATTATTAGACTGCCTTTATATTTGAATCCAAATATGTATTACAAAAATAATTTTTATCCCCAGAATTACATCTCTATCCAGAGCTGATGCTGTTAGATCAAGATTCAAAAACTAAAAAACAAGTCATATCTATTCTTGTAGATTATCTTAAGTGTATCTGTATAATTTAAAAAGAAACTGTGGCCTTACACATGGTGGATGCTCAATTAAAATATGCATTTCCTTATTATCAGCAGAATCAACAACAATCTGGCAAGTAACTCAAAATGCCAAAAACTTAACCATGACAATAACTTTAATTTACAACAAAACAATGCTTAAGAGATTAAAAACTTTTGGCTAAAAAACTTCCAATAAGTGAACACTTTTACTTAAGTGTTAATAACCAAGAGGAAATTAGCAAGAGATTAGTAAATTACCCTGAAATTAAATACAAATTTAGCAAAGTCTTAAAAACAGGATCAACTTAAGAGTCATGAATTTTCTGAGTAGCCTTTACTCTTAGAAGGGGAAAAAAAGTAAATGTTCCCATTTCTGTACTTCTTTTGAAAAATGTTTGACAAATCGTATATAGTTCATATCAAATTCTACCTTCTGACCATACTATCTATAAATTATACTTATCTTCTTAGACAAGTGGTCTCTATACATAATAGATTATTTTTATAGCAAACAACTATAAGAATTTTATATTTAAGCACTCTTTACCCAGACATCAGGATTCAACTTCCTATGACAATTAGATAAGAATGAAAATCTTGCCATCTTATTTTATGCTTCTCCATTTCAAAAACAAACAAAAAGGCAGACCTGAAGATGTCTAATATTTTAATGGCAACAAAACTAAGTCATTAGTTCAATAAACATGCTATTTTCTTATAGCATGCTATTATCTTACATGCAATTTCCAACAAATTTAGTATATCTTATATGAAAATCAAATCAGTTTCTAAGAGAAACGTCAAAAAAAAAAAGTAAAATTTAATTCTCTCCCTAGGTACTTATTACTGTTGAAAAGAAAAGCTACTGTAAATAAATTTAGGCTAAAAGTCATAAGTTGACTTTGGAAGAATGCATAGCTAAGTTGCTGATCAACAATGAAATCACAAAAATTAGCGACATACAATACCAACTCCAAAATGTTATTAAAATCCAACCCAAAGCTGCCTTCGCATTTCTGGGATTTCTAATGAGATTTTCAGTCTGCTGAACAATGGCCATAAAAGGCTTTCAAACTTCACTCCACTCACAAGTAAAGTTGAAATTGAACATTTTTATTTCTTCTCTCCCTATGACAACTTCACCATGGAACAGTGAATAACACAGCTCAAGTCATTATGCTAATTAGAAATTAAATAAAAAGATGCCCTCACAATAGTTAAGTGTAAGGTGACATGCTACAACTACAGACACAGTTCAAAAGCAGCTTTAGGGATTGTGTAGTGCACGCTTACAAAAGCTGAAAACATCAGGGAGGGAGCTCTTTGGTCCTCTCGGTTACCAGAACTCTAGCATGTGGCCACTTTTCAATTATAATGCAGAAATTAAACTATACATCCATAAGAGGTATGTCAAACAGCAACTCACTCTTACGACCTATTAGGCCGTAAGATCTCTCAAGAAATTATGACTTGGACTTCCTTCATGGCGCAGTGGTTAAGAATCCGCCTGCCAATGCAGGGGACACGGGTTCGAGCCCTGGTCCGGGAAGATCCCACATGCCGTGGAGCAACTAAGCCCATGCGCCACAACTAGTGAGCCTGCACTCTAGAGCCCACGTGCCTAGAGCCCATGCTCTGCAACAAGAGAATCCACCACAAGGCGAAGCCTGCGCACCACAACAAAGAGTAGCCCCTGCTCACCGCAACTAGAGAAAGCCCGAGCTCAGCAACGAAGACCCAACGCAGCCAAATATATATAAATAAATAAATTTATTTAAAAATAAAAAAAAGAACCTATGACTGACTGGTTATGTGATGAATGCAGAAAGGGGGGGAAAATACCACCTTGAAGATTTGAAGAGCATTAAAAGGGAAGTTTAATTTATTTATATTTCCAAACTAACAGAATGTGTTCCTTTTCTATGTTAAAAGCTGGTAAAGAACACAAGCTATGACGAGCCAAAGTTATATTTCAAGACATGTTCTACTTTCAACAGCCTTGCATAAAACACACATTTCAAGCAGCCGGTCATGTCGTTTGACTAACATACAGCATCTGGTCCGTCTGAGAAAATTTTTCTATCTTCCATAAAGTTGCATGAAATATCCAATTTTTTAAAGGAAAAACAAAGGAGACATATGAGCAAGAAACAGGTGGAAAATACTGGAATAAAATAATAACCAAGAAATCTTCCAACAGCATATGCAGAACATAAATACCCTTTCTCATTTAGGCTGAGGTGGTTTCTGAAAGGATATGCTATTAAAATGTTTAATCATACCCAGCCACATATTAAGCCATTAATTAAACATTAATGGTATCATATAGTTTTAGGGTTTTCAGCTTTTATTCTCCCTCCCTGCATTTAACCTGAACATTAAATCCTATCCATTCTTCAAGACTGAGTTCAAAGAGTTACTTTTCAATTCACTCTTGTACTTTGCCTATCTGTAATAATCTTTTTTAAAAAGTCTATTACATTCATCTGGAAATGATTATGTATGTGCTGGGACATCTCTTGTATTTGTAGAAATGTATTTAACTCTGGTAATAGAGTGGACTTTCCATATTGTCATGCACTTTAAGGTTTCTAAAGGCAGGGACTACATAGCACTTCTTGAAACCCAACACCTTAACGGTATAGTGCCTGTACACTGTAAGCATCCAGTAAGTAATTGTTGGATTGATTTTAAGACTTCAGATTTAGGTTTTAACGAGATCATAAAATGTCACCAAATAAAATAAAATTTATTCAAATAAAGTGCCATACTAGAGACATGTTGTTCAAAAGCAACTTGGGTTCACCAAAAAATCTGAGAACTTCTCATTTAAAAACACCAAGTGGAAGCTATATGCCCATGCTTGCCACAGTGATAGTGAACTTATCCTGCAATTAGGAGTTTTGTCAAAATATTTTCCTATTACATTAATTTAGTCTATCCACTGTCTCATTTTAGCTTATAACCTTAATGAAATAAAATTTATTATTTTCCCAATAAAGGAATTAAGTTACCCAAAGTCACAGGTAGTCAACTATGCAGCTGTAAAAGACCTAGTAGCCACCACTGAGAACCTATGTCCATTACCTCATTTCAGAAATAAACTTTAAACTAAGATTTGAGGGATGAGTAGGTATCAGCCAGGCAAGGTAGAAACTGATCCAGGCATACATAAAGACCCAGATCAAATAAAATATGAGGTATTTGAAAAACTGAAATTCAAGTAGGTAACCCACTCTACTCAAATTTTAATTAGTTATCAAGTCTTGGTTGAGTGCCTTATAAATACCAGGGATTCAGCAATTGCCTCTAGATGAGTTCTTCAACTTCTGAAAATGTATCCAAAACTTTTATGTGCATATTTTTTAGGGGTGAAAGGGACTTGACACAAAAACAGTTAAAAGACTTACTGCACTAAGTTGTTAAAAGCCATAATTATACTTCAATTTCAATCAATCACTTCATGATTTTACTTTACTAAAGCCATAATTTCACTTCAACCTCATGTAGTACTATGTAAAGAGCACTATTCTATACGAAAAGGTAGAATTTCAATTAAATTCACCCAAGATTTGCTAGGTACCCACTATGTGCCAAATGCTGACAAACTATTATAAAAGAACGATGTACCCAACTGTACATACTGAAGGAGTTCTACATTAATGTAAAGTTCTACACTATAACAGTCACATACACTAGGAACTAACAGGTTTCTTCCACTTTTAAAAATGCTGAACTCTTCATTCTTTAAAAGGTATTTTCCTTTTAAAATCTGAACCTATTTAATTTTTTGCTAAATCTAAATCTTTCAAAATTACTAAATGAGAAAGAAACAGTAAGACCAGGAGTGTAAGCATAGGTATAAAGCATGCTTCTGAAAGTGGACTTAGACTATAATACATTTATTTAAAATACATTTTAAAACTGTAACAATTATATTATTCATCAACTATTTAAAATTACTATTCATTCACTTCCAAAAAGTATTTGTTACATGCCTAATGTGTCCAGCTCAGATTAGTGTAGAAGACACAAAAATAGTCTATAGTCATAGAAATGAGAAATATCTTTAGATACTATTATGGACTGATCTCCAGGATATACTGTTAAGAGAAAAACAACAAGGTAGAGCAAAGTGTAGATCATATGCTACTGTTTACTTCAAGAAGGGGGAGGGAGGATATGAAGATATATACATATTTGCTTATATATTTTTTAATGTAAGGACAAACTATCAATTTTCTCTTAACAGTTACCCCTAAGAGGAAGGGTGGGAACAGGATGAAGACTGGACAGAAGGTAGACGTCTCTGAATACTTTTTACCTTGTCTTATTGATTTGAATTTGGAACGTTCTAAATATTTTACATAATTATGAAACAAACTGAATTTTTAAAAGGTAATACTAAATATTAACATATGAAAAGCAAAATGAAACAAATGAACCTATCTATGTGTCTGGCTGATAGCACAATCACAGGGAGAGAAACCTGAATTTAATTAAGCTTCTAGATCTAACTACCAATTCATAGGAAATACAGGGGACAGTGGAGTATGTTAAACAATATCACAAAATTCAAACTCAGGGAATTCTAGAGGATAAACAATCGAGTTAGTATAACAATTACATTATAAAGAAGAAAGAAAACACACAGAAGAAAGATAAAGGAGGAACCTAAGATTAAAGGACATAAGTTACCACCCAACTGCAATAAATAGATCTGATTCAAATAAACTGTAGGAAAAAAAAATTAAGAGCCCATCAGGGAAATCTGAAGGCTGAAATCTGAAGGCTGGTTATTTAATGATAAAAGAATTATTGGTAATTTGTTTAGGTGTGATAATAATATGATTGTTTCTTAAAAAGAAAACTTATCTTTTAGAAATACATATTGAAATGAATGTATATGTATATAAATAAATGAATGAAATGACATGATGACTGTGATCTGCTTCAAAATAATACAGGGACATGGAATTACGTATGAGAAAAGATTGGTCATAAGTTGATAATTGTTGAAGCTGGTTTATGGAACAGTGAGACCATTACGACATTCCAGTTTTGTATACTTTAAAATTTCCATATGGGCTTCCCTGATGGCGCAGTGGCTGAGAGTCCACCTGCCGATACAGGGGACACGGGTTCGTGCCCCGGACCGGGAAGATCCCACATGCGCGGAGCAGCTGGGCCCGTGAGCCATGGCCGCTGAGCCTGTGCGTCCAGAGCCTGTGCTCCGCAACGGGAGAGGCCACAGTGAGAGGCCCGCGTACCACAAAAAAAAAAAAAAAAATTCCACAGTTAAAAATTAACAAAGATTTAACAATTACTCCAAGAGCTAATAATATCCCTTCCCTCTGCAGGAAAATAAGTTGGTGATTATTCATGTATAACTCCTATAGCACTTATTCCCATCATTTGGCTGTCATATACAATAATCCTTCCCAAACTAGAGATCACCCTCACAAATTAAAAAACATGTTGATTTCCTTTGGTGCATCTTTTCTTCAACCAAGAAATCTGTCTTTCTAATAAATGAGAATTGCAAGACACTCCTACTGGGGATAATAAACTAAAGAAAGTAAAGGGTAAGAATTTTAAAAGGAAGACAAATGACAGAGCAGGTATCATTTACATAAAGAAGCGTCAGGAAAGAGTAAAGAAAGTGAAGCAAATGAAGTTTGTTTCTAGACTTTAGAAATAAACTCCTACACCCATCAGTAACAAGGGCTGAGTCATATGTAACAGGTACTGAAGCCCTGTGTTTTGGCATGGATTTATTATAAGCAGAGCCCTCATCATAAAGCTGTATATACTGAGGAAAGCTAGGCTGAGCACACTACCTAAGTGCTACATCACCAAGGCCCCCATGGAACCCAAGGAAGCTAATCGACAGCTTCAGATCATAAAATCAGAAAAGTATTAAACATTTAGAGGAAATAAAAAAGAGGGAAAAAATGTCTCCTGGTTGTATATTATCTGCCTGACCGTGTATTCTAATTGTGTATTAAAGCAAAACAAACATTTACGCATCTCACTGAAACTGAAGTAGTGCGAAAGAACCTCACATTTCCACAGAGCAAGAGTGGTGCTGCACTCATTACTACAAATTTAACAATGGAAAATATGGATGTACTTACATAGTCCTTCAGATCTTCATGTACTACCTCAAATTCACTAATCCTATTTTTTAAAAAGTTTTAAGTTTTCAACCACATCTATTCCCAGGATTTTGAGAGACTTAACTCCAATGGTTAAGAAGAAACTTCCATAAATTACTTAAGCTTCTTATTATATTTTGTCTCTTCAATGAAACACCAAGCCACTTAAGGCTAAAACTATGTCTTTTACCACTTTAACTCCCCTCTATGTATTCTACATAGGGTAGATGCTCAAAAAGTATTTGATCATTTAGCAGTTAATGAAAAACAAAGTAATATATATGGCAAATAATTACTCTAAATAGTATTAATAAGGCTTCTGAGGAAAAGACCTGTCCTCAAGGAGTTGCTAATCTCTTCTATTATATTGATATTTCAAATATGCCACAGTTTGAGGGGTTTGCGGAGGAGGGGGAGCAGTACACAAAATCATAATTTTTGCTGTTTAACAATCATCATCATTTCAGAAGTACGCCAGAATTTCCACAAACTTCCACTGACATGAAAAAAATCTTTTCTCTAAAGACTATTATACAAACTGAACCAGATCTACCCCCAGGTCTATTTATGAATGGGATAATAATGATTAGAAAGTAACAACACACTCAAATAGCCATCAGTACTGAATATATTGCCTATTAACTAGAAAAAAAATAGGATTATGGCATTAGTAGATCAAGGAGCACAGAATTAGGATAAATTTCAATATGGATAGTAGGAACATACACTGACTGTTTGGAATCAAGAATTACTTAGAATTACTTAGGTCTTAAATAAATATTTTTACCAATATTGCTAAGAAATAACAAAGAGTCTACCACTAAATCAAATAGAAATGTGCAACATGACAAGTAATCATAAAAACCACTGCAGCTAATTGGAACCCTCATACATTACTGATGGGGATGTATAATGGTGCGGCCACTATAGAAAAGTTTGGCAGTTCCTCAAAAGTGAAACAGAAATGCCAGTAATCTTATTCCTAGTTTATACCCAAAACAAGTATTCAAGTAAATACCTGTACATGAATGTCCAGAGTAGCACTATACATGACAACCAAAAGGTAGAAACACAAATGTCCATTAACAGATAAATGGATAAACAAAATGCAGGTATACAATAGAATATTATTCAGCCTTAAAAGAGGACTGAAGTACTGATACATGCTACAATATGCATAAGCCTCCAAAACATTATGCTAAGTGAAAGAAGCTAGACACAAAAGGTCACATACTGGATGATTCTATTTACACGAAATATCCAGAATAGGTAAATCCATAGACAGAAAGCAGACTTGTGCTTGTCAGAGTCTGGGGCAGGAGGTTATGAGTGACTGTTCAATTGGTGCAGGGTTTCTTTTGGATGTGGTGAAAACATTTTGGCATTTCCCTTAGATGTGATGAAAATGTTTTGGAACTAGATATAGGTAATGGTTCTACAACATTGTGAATGTATTAAATGCCTCCAAATTGAACCTTTAAAATGGTTAATTTTGTGTTAATTTCACCTCAATAAAAAATAAACAAATAATCCCCCCAAAACACAGTTCAAGAACAGCCATGCTTCTTATTGTCTATAACATAAAATACTAAAATTGTTTTCCAGAGATTTCTCTATATACCTGATTACCAACTTTTTCTTCATTCCTAAAAGCCATACCTAAGTCCATCATTCTCTTTCCTCTAGAATCCTCATCTCCATATGGCTCAGCTACCCTTAACCCCGTCCTCACCACCCCTCATCAATCCCTTTCATTTTGCCCTGAGAAACCCTACTTACATTATGAGCCACCATCCAGTTAACCTGCTCCTCTTTCTGTGGAAAGATAAGCTTTCTTTTCAATTTATCAAGCTTTTCAGTATGTATATGTGAAATAACAATAAGATACCCAAATGGAAATATTTGGCACGGTGGACATAGAGAACTTGAATTCAAGAAAAGTCGCTGATCATCATGAACACATTAGTATTTGATGAAACTAGGTGTCATGTTACGGGTAGGCAATTTAGAGAAGGAATAGGCTAAATGATCGTTTTGACATTCTGTAATGTTTTGCCTAACCCTGGATCTTTTAGTTTCTGTCACCCTGCCCCAGGTATTACTGGAAAAAGTTATGAAATCCTTCAGAGTGAGTTCATTACAAGTTCACATTGTTTCAATTTTGATTGAATACTACTTTTAAGCAAGGCTTTTATTCTCTTATTGTTGATTTGTTAGCACAATGATTTCTAACCTATGAGCTTCAGACTCCTGGGAGCTGGAGAATTAGTTATCACAATGGGTAGCCAGAGGCATGCTTTATATAAGGCCATATATGCTGCAGACAGGCCTTATACAATATTTTTCAAATGTGTAGACAATGTTGTGGTTAATAAAATACAAAGTCATGTATGAGTGTACTGAATAGCTTTTTGCTAATATGCATTTTCTCAATTAACAAATACTAAAAATATAACTATAGTTATGTGGGGCGGGGGGTCCACAAATTTTTTTGAAGTTAAAGAAGTTGTCATCTTCAACATATTGGGATCCACTGCCTAACAGTATTCCCCATAGCACCTAAACATCTTTCCCACACTCTAAGCCTCTAAGTATCCCCTGTCCAATTCCAGACCCACTTCCACTTTCATTTTCCCAAGAAAATCAAACACATCCTCATATATTCCCTCATCTGCCTCAATCCATCTGAATTTATTCTTTCTCCTCCACCTCTATAAATATTTGGTAATTTAGCAATTAAATGTCTCTTCCCTTTTATGACTAATTCAGACAATATACCTGAGCCCATCTCTTATTTGCCTCCCTTACCCCAATCCACCAAACAGGCTTAATCTCTCCTTCAAGAGATTTTCCCCTTCCACCTAAAAACATTATCAACTCTCTTATTCTGACAAAACTTTACTTGATTCTGCTCTATGTTCTAGCTACTATCCTATTCCTTTTCTTCCTTTTGGTGTCAAATTCTCAGAGCTGGCCTACTACAGCCTGAGCTAGACACCTGTTTTGTAAATAAGATTCTGTTGAAATAGCCATCTCATTTTTTCAGATATCATGGCTGCTTTCCTACAACAAGGGCAAAGTTAAGTAGTTAGGCGATCCTATGGCTTGGAAACCTAAAATATTTCCTACCTGGCTCTTTAAAAAGTTTGTCAATCTCTGGGGCTCCAAAGCATGATCTATATTCAATATCAGCACTTTCTTTTGAGGACAAGTGGGTGCCATTAAAGGTTTTGGATCAGCAGTAAAGTACTGAGTAAAGGGCATTTCAAGACTACCAATTTAACAACAGCATACAGGGAAGATATAAAAGATCATTTAGGAAAATATTGCAAGAGACTACACATTAAGCATAAAGGGAGAAAAATAAAAGGGACTTTTTAAAAGGATAAGCATCAATACTAGGTGACTACATGTGACAGAGACAAAACCAACACCAAAATTTCAATTCTTGATTATGTGGCTCTCAAGAATTTGCATTCTCTCCTACAGTCTACTGTAGACTTACAGCTCTTCATAGTTTCCTACATTACTGATTATGGAGTTCCTAAAAATCTTAACACTAATTCCATATCTTCTGTATACCAGGCATTCCCCATGCTTGCTATATGGCTACCTCCTGGGTAAGCAAATCACTTAGGAAGAGGCAGAACCAACAGAGTTGGCCAAATAAGAGCATAGGGCCAATGTCAGAGTTAGATGGAGTACTCACCTGTGGTACCAAGCAGAGAGAGAGGGGAACTAAGATTTCAGGTCCAGAACTGGCTCTAGCCAAACAGGAAGAAGCAGTTATGAATTTGCTTATAGCAGAAGCAGAGTGTCTTTGATATCCTGACATACTTTTCTGATGTTCAGACAGACCACCATTAAAGTGGCCATTGGTAAAAGAGTCTCATGAAAAACAAGACCAAAAGATGAGGAATTAAATGGAGCTGACCCTAATGGTCTTTTGTTTAGGAAAAGCAGTCTTCCTTATTAAAGATGATACTACTTTTCATAATGGCCAATATGATACTAACCTTCATTAAGAGAATTTTCACACCCCACAAGATTGAGAAGGATATCGTCATCTTTATCATCAACTTCACATCCCAGCAGCATCCAGCTTTCCACATTATCGCTTTCTGAAATGGTGCTCTCTTCCTCTTCACTTGAACTGACCTCTATAATCATGACCTCTTGGATTGTACCTGATCTCTCTCCAGGTTTAGTCTTCTCAATATCCCTCTTGCATTTCTTATCTGCCAACTCATTAGAATGAAGAAAAGCAGGAGGACCTTGGGTCTTTTCTTCTGCATGGACTCTAAAATTCTTTCTTTTACATTTATAAATACTATCTTCATCAGACAGTGTGATGACCTCTGACCCATCTGATAGCTGGATGACCTCACTATCTGAAAGGATAATTAAGTTCTTCTGATTTGGTTTACTATTGAATGATTCAGAATTCCCAGAGTTCTTCTCTTCATGTTCTTCCTCTTTGATGACATTATCAAGATCTTGGGCATAATGAACTTGGCTGTAGAGCTGAAATTCCACCTCACTATCAACACTCAGTTCACTAGATGACTCTTCACGATAAAGGTCATCTTCATATGCTTCTATGGTCTCATAACCACCAAACATCATGGAAAGTCAGTAACCTTGATGCTGTAAAACAGAAAGTCATAGAAAGAATATATTTTAACAGCTCAGATCATGCCTGTTTAGTGCATAATGATGTCACCTCTTAGAGCTAACTTCTGTGAAGGCCATCATTTTTCTCAATGACATATTAAAATACCTTTTTCTCTTAGAGTAATACCATTTTTCAAGATTTTCTAAATTGTTATGACACACTCTAATAATGCCCAGCCCCTCCCAAATGAAAATTACTGCCAACAAACTGAGTTACAGTTATTAATGGATATGTTATATTTCACAAGTATGTTAGAAAGGAAAAACAGGTTGAGATCCACTGTTTCAGACACCAATCACTTTTTCTCCACAATGTTAAAAATCACAAAAATATTTTAGGTCATTCTCACTACTATTCCATCCATTCTTCATCTTTTCCCTGGCTCTGGTTCTGTATCTCATCTTTTCTGGTATACATTCTCACACAGGAATATTACTTCAAGTATGACTAAAATCCACAAAAGGACATAATTATCATATTTACTGTTTTGGTGTATATTTGTCTTCTCAATTAAAAAATTAATCTCCAGGCCTTCTGATCTTTGACCAAAAGAATACATAAAAATAGCTGATAAACTTAGTTTATTTCTGTACCTATAAAGATATGTATGAAATACAAACTAACTGAAGACCTAAAATAGAGGTAAAACTCAGCTTTAGGAGCACTTTACTCCTACTGTGAGCACAGTAAATCCTGCTCATCCTTCAACTCTGTTTCAATATCACTTCCTCAGGGAAGCTTTCCTTGACCCACCAAACTGTCGAGGCTTTATAGGTTTCCATAAGCACTTTACATTTCAAGACATTCACATTTCTAATTACTAGTGCAATGTAAATTTCCCACAAGCACAAATCACATACCCCAGGGTGGCAGGAACTATATGCACTTTGTTAAACAATGGATCCCCAAAACCAAGCAGAGTAACTGGCATTTAGTAAGACCTCTATAAAGGTCTGCTGAACTAACAAATGAATAAATAAATGAATAATATCATCAGGTATTTGTTCTAAAGCCCTAATAAATCTAATTATGTGTCTAAAATATGAAAATTATGATGAGATGAATTTTGTAGTTGTCTCCAACTATTTCGAAGATTCTCATATCATCAACCAAAAATCTACACAGATGTTTCAATTAGATACTAATGGAACACTGATCAAAATGAGAGTGCTGGGAAAAAACTCATTTTTGTTTAAAAAAAAAATCAGGCACAGTATAGAGAACACTTAAAAATGACAATTTATTCTTTCTACTCTACTTTTAGCTATACAGATACAATTTAGAAAGACTAGTTGTTTTCTTAGTTTATCAATTCTCTGCCCAAAATGTCAGGGTACTCTTGGTGATACAACCTGCTGACTCCAAAAATCAAATGAACAAGAGCCAAAAATGTACTACGCTCATGCTGGAGTTTCTTGTTTTACAGAAATAAAGAAACCAACTTTTGTTGTACACCTTAAACTTACACAATGTTATATGTCAATTATATCTCAATAAAGCTGGGGGGAAAAAGATGATTAAAAGTTCTGAGTTAACAATATTGTATATATGAAATCTGCTAAGAGAGTAAATCTTAAATGTTCTAACCACACACAAAAAAGGTTAAGATGTGAGGTGATGGATGTGTTAACTAACCTTAATGTGGTAATCATTTCACAATATATACATATATCAAATCATCATGTTGTACACCTTAAACAATGTTATTTGTCAATTATATCTCAATAAAGCTGGGGGGGGGAGACCCAACTTTTAATGCCTTTTTTTCCTTCTAAAAGGTACAATATACCTGTTCCCTTTTTGCACTGTCCTTCAGGTTGCTATGCTGTTGTCATACAAGTTGAATGTGGCTGTCTGAAAAGTAATGCTCATAGCATTTATCAGTTTATATTGAAATGTTAGCTTCAGAGGAATACAAATAAAAGATGAATCCTTTCCTTTTTATTTAATAGGTAAATTAATTCTAAAAGAAGTCAAAGGAATTATGCTTCCTTCAAAATCCTCACTGGATCCATCTTGAGGATCCAGTGTGGACTTAAGATAAAACATAATTCCGGTGCAGCACAGAAAAAATTAAAGAGCTAAATTACAGAGTTACAAATTTGTACTACTCTTGGAGCCATCCCAAAGGAAAGGGATTAAGAAAAGAGCCATAGGCACACCTGTGAATGTATGCCAAAAATAAACTACAGAAATAAAATAAAAACAGACTTCCTTGGGTCTAAGGGTTTATCTCTTCCCCTGAAATGTAGAAAAATGAATTTAACAATTTAGCCCCTATGGCCTTTAAGAGGATTCTGTCCCTTCTGTACTGAAAATTGTGCTCAGCATAACCGGCTCTTCTATTTATGTAGCTTATGTATGCCAGAGTTATGGTCTGCCTGAGGCTGTTTTGGTTTATGTTACTACTTTAATTACATTCAAACGCATTTAGTTAACTTTTTAAATTCATACTCCAAGGATGAATATGAAAAAAATATATATGTATATAACTGTCTTGATTCAGAAGGACTTCTCAGCTTTTTGATCACTGTACACAATTCTCAAGCATACTTAATTAGATAACATAAAGTCTCTATGAGAGTCACAAAATTTTAAATCTGGAAGAGACCTTTCAGATTATCTCATCAACCTCCTCAATTTACATATAAGGAAACTGAGGTCCAAAGAGATAAGGAGGCCTATCCAAAGTTATTTAGCTGGTTAAGAACACAGCTAAAACTGATTCACATTTCCCTGATTAAAAAAATAACAATCATTTCGAATAAAGATTAAAAAAAAAAAAACCTTCCTTCAAAGCTAAATTTGCAGTGGCTCTAACACCTAAATTTACCTAACAAATATCCATTTTATTTCCGTGTTGTTTAAAAACTATAAAAGAGGCATTTTTTTTTGTTTGTTTGTTTTTTGTTTTTGCGGTACGCGGGCCTCTCACTGTTGTGGCCTCTCCCATTGCGGAGCACAGGCTCCGGACGCGCAGGCTCAGCGGCCGTGGCTCACGGGCCCAGCCGCTCTGCGGCATGTGGGATCTTCCCAGACTGGGGCACGAACCCGTATCCCCTGCATCGGCAGGCGGACTCTCAACCACTGCGCCACCAGGGAAGCCCTAAAAGAGGCATTTTAATTGGAAAGAAAAGCATACATTTGAATTTGTCAGTTTACCATCCAAGAGCTTCCCAAGTTGGTACACAAAGGCTATAGCAATGCCATGACCAAAAAAGATGGCTCTTATATAAGAACTTAAAATATCAGTTTGGGAATAAAACTACTCTGAAGAATTTAAATGGCTTAACAAATATAAAACAGCTATAGAGAATAACTGCAAAGGCTTTCGCTGTTCAAAAGTGACAGCAGAATTCATTCACTGATTTTTTTTTAAACTAGACAACTTAAGGCTTATTTAAGCTTTCAGATTTTATTATACAATCTTTAAAGACAACATTTCTGCTCCAACAGTCTACCAACTGGTCATTTCAGTCCTTGTGCTCTTATTTCTCTTCAAAGAACTTTTAGCCTAGATATTTCTTTTTGATGAGATAGTTATCCACCTCAAGGAAATTTAAATCAAATTCACAGCTTGATATCAAGCCTAGTTTTCTTTAGAACGTGATTAACAGTTTAATTTCCAATTAAAATTTCTGACTTAGTGAGCCATCCTGATAGCGACAGATTTGAAACACTACTGACTCTAGTGTTAAAATTTCTGCCCACTCTTCGAATGGGGCTTTCAATTTGAAGTAAATCAAACTGGGACAGAGAATTCAAATGTGGGAAACAATGGTCACAAAAAAATTCAGACAGAATACAAGATGCTGGTGCTAAATTTATTCAGACAAGTCCAGCTGTTCCTGACATAAAGTCTTTATAGAGTAACTAATCCTATCTCAAAACACTTCCTTCACCTTTCCCTCAGCGCTTTTTCCTGTTATTACACAGTATCTTATCCTTGAAGCTATTGTACAATCCTCACTTCCACTTCTTCCTCAGTTTATTCCCCACCCTCAGACTCTCTTGAAAACAGCAATAGTGAATTATCCCCAAAGCACAATACCGTCTGAAATATACACACAGCCGAAAAATTCAAAACACAACAGAGTTTTGGAAGGGACCTGAAAGTCATTAAATTAAACACTCATTTTATACACTGAGAAATGGGCTCTGAGAAGCTTACTTATTCATTGCGCATAAAAGATCTCCTAATTCAACCCCGTGATCTGAAATCAAGGTAAATACAGCCTGAAGAGAAGATTTCTGGAGTCACCAGCGCGAGTTGGTGGTGGAGCCCCGGCTAGAACGCAGGCCTGCTGACTCTCCACTCAGCCAGTTTTCCCACTACATCTGCAACTCTTAAAGTTGAAGTTAACTAACGGCTACGATGTGAAAGATAAAGGGAATCAGCTAACACAGTCCAAGTCTCCTTGTTTTACGTGGGGAAAGGGGCCCATCTCCCAAAATTTTTCTGTCCCCACAGCTGCAGCTGCTGCTTCTGACTGCTGACGCTGGATTTGGCCCAGGACTGTTCGGTCCTCAAAGGCCGAGCCCTCTTCGCGTTTAAATGACTGACCGGCTTTCCTAAAAGACAGGGGAACCTCGGGGGTGGGGGGTGGAGGTAAAATAGGCAGAAACGCCACTCCTCACCGAGGCCATGGGCGCCCAGCCATTTTTGAACCACGGCCTCAGGCCTTGGAGGGGCAGGGAGAAGCCCAGCCGGTCCGCGGAGTCGCATGGAAAAGAGCTCGACTGAGAGGCCACGAGCCAAGCCCCGCCACGAGTAAGGGACACAGGGGAGACGCGGAGGCCGGCGAGGGGACACGCGCTAGCTCCACAGCCCAGCGGGCGAGGCGGAGGGCGGGCAGGGGTCCCCCGGCCGCAGTCGGCTCGGGGTCCGTCACACACATACTCACTGCCGCGGCTGCGACCAGGAAGCACCAACCAGGAACCAAAACGCGTAGAGGGACGGGGAGGGGCGAGGACAAATGAGGTAAGAAAACCGCGTCCGCGCGAACCCGGGAGGAGGGAAGGCACTTCCGGGGAAAACACTGCTCCCGGGAGTCGTCTTCCGTCCTGCCCACCCACCAGGCCTTCTGTACGCATGCGTAACAACTATTAACCCTTTCCTTTCCCCTTGATGTGTCTGTCTTGCTCTGGTCCTTCCCCCCAACGGCTTCTTTCACAGATATTTAAGCTGCATCTGTGACAGGGGACACCATGTTTGAATGACTTGCACAGAAGATATGCTACTTACCGAGCAAAACCGGGGAGAGTTAGCGCCTTTCTGTGCTGGCGAGAAAAACTACATCTACCATGATGCTCCGGGGCGAGGTTTAGCCCGCGCTCCGCCTCCTTTCCCCCTGACCTCGGAGGACATCCTCCATGTGCCGCGTGGCGCGGGAGCGGAGCCGAGACCCAGCAAGCGGACGAGGACCGGTGCGCCAGACGGCTTGGCTGGTGGACTCGGGGAATCCCAGCGAGGGAGAAGCCTCTTTGAGAGCGCCTGGTTTAGATCCTTCTCTCGAGCTAGGTGATCTTAGGCAGGTCCTTCCCACCTCTAAGTTGAAGGTAAACTTAGTTTACACTGGAGTGCTTCCGGCGCCTTTTTTCCCCTAGAATACAAGACAACAGATTTAACTCTTTGTGAACCTTGAAGAGCTGAACTCTTGCGAAAGATTGAAGTCAATACTGGTCCTTTGGAAGCCTCCGGAGGCTACAGATTGTGTTGGGAGCCCCTGGCTTCGGTTCCTTGTCTCACACCTTATTTTAACAGTAATACTAAACCCAACTGTACATCTTTATCAATTCGTCGGCCCCGGCCCTTGGCAACAGTCTTGAAAGATGTTTGACATTGATTATTTTTGCCAACATTTATCGAACATGTGTTTAAGAGCCAGGCAGTGCTAGCAATTGCGAATATAGTGGTAAATGTTTTAAAGTCTCTGGTCTCATAGAGCTAGTAGAGTCTACCTGAGAAAGCAGAATACAGATAGTTTGCTTATATCTAAGAGTTTGACCGGAAAAATAATTAGAAATTTTAGTTAGCATTATGGTAAGTGCTAGGAAGGAGGACAAGATACAATGAAAAGGTAAAATTGGAGGACCCGTTTGCAGAGGAGGAAACAGGCTAAGAAATGGGCCACAGAAATTACTAGATTGTTTATTAGGTAATGTGTATTGTGTAGAACAAATGTTATCTTAAAAATAATAATATACTGAACATTTATCAAGTGCTAGGCTTACTCCTATAAATTTACTATGTATAAACTTTAAAATTTTAACAACCTTTGAGGTTGAGAGTTTTTAAAAAAGGAAATAGATTCAGAGGTTAAGTAACTTGCCCAAGGCCACAAGGCCAGGAAATGCTCCCAATTACTATGCCCAGTGCTCTCACTATTACTCCTGCATTCAACAAAGATTTGCTATGTTCCCATGCTCAAAATGCTTAAGCACCCCCAACAGTTATGTCATAAAACCTAGAATTCTTTGGATGTCGTAAAGAACACTTCATGAGCTGACATCTGCCTACCTCTTTACCACCATGCTGAATACTGGGCTGTTGCCAGAACACATTATGCTCTATCACATCTGTGCCTTTACAGAGAGCATTCCTACTGCCTGTAAAGTCCTCCCTGTCATTCACCCTACTCTGCTCAAGACTGAGTCTTCAGGGGAATTTTCCAACTTAACCAGACAGAACAGGCATTCCTTCCCTGGGTTCTACTACACTTTGGACAAACCTCCATCAAGACAGTTATATTGTCTTAAAATTGTCTCCTAACTGGATTGTAGGCTCCCAGAAGGGTGAAGCTTTGACATTTTATCTTGTATCTTCACCAACTAATATAGTGCTTGACAGACAGCAAGCACTCAGTAATGGTGTTAAAAGAATGAAGGACTTCTAACTACCTGAGGTTCTAGGAAACCAAGAACCAGATATGGATCCACCAGCTATCAGTTCAGTGGGAAACATGTCATGACTCCAAATAACTGGAATGCAGTGTAGTGTTCCATGATACTAACATGGTGTAAAGAGCTGCAGGGACCCCAAGGATACAGAGATTTCTGACCAAGAAGAGTAGTGTATATATACACGCACCCTGCCTTTACATGATAAGTTCTCATTTAGACGGTTTTTAGAAATCACGAGATTCAGTCTCCTATTGTGATGGGGAAACTGAAGTTTTGCAAAGAGTCACGTGGCAGAGGCAGAACTGTGTGTGTAATCCAGGTCTCTGAGTCTCTCCCCAAACCACCTCACACTGTCTCTGCCCCACACCTCTTGAGATCACAAATGGTAGCATGCACAAATATCCTGGAGCCTCTCTTAGAATGTCCTAAGGAGTCCATTTATTTGAGAGAGGAAGCACCTGCTTTCGCCAGGGCAGTGGCAGTACTACATCAACAGTGAGCAGCTGAACTAGGGTGAGGGGCCAGGAGAAAGCAGAAACCTGCTGCAGAGGGCAGGCCAGGTGGGGGATATAGTGTAGCAGGATCTGGGCAAGTGACTTACCCTTACCCTTCCATTGCAGAGGGAGGAGCTACCTCCTTTATTTTATTCTGGTTTAGTGGTACCTAGAACCTCTGAAAAACTAATCATTTTGACCTTTTATCAGTTGCCTTTCCATTACTATCTATTCACTGGCAGCCTACTATGTAATAACCCCTTGTGAGCCACTTCAGGTATATTGTCTGCCAGATATATTGTAAGGGAGTGTTAGCCCATTTCACTAGTGTGGAAATTGTGACTTGGCGAGGTCACGTGACTTCCTCTAAATGACAGAGCTGGTATTCAAACTCAAGTCTTGTCTGAATCCAAAACCTATGCTCTTTTCTATGCCCAAACTGCCTTTCAAAACTAAACTCCTCGAGGGTGGAGACTATGATGTCCTGCTTCTGTCTCTCCAGTACTTAACCCAAGGCAGAGTATGTTTCAGGCTCCCAGAGGCCACTGGTGGAATGAGTGGATTCAGCATGGAATGTTTGCCAAATGAAAGCCTGGGTGCTTTATGAACAGTGTTGTGGAACAGCAAAGGAGGGAGCTGCTGGCTGCTTAGGAGCAGTGGAGAAGCCTCCTGCAGAGGAGGAGGCCAAGTAAGTGGTTAGTAAAACAACAACAGCAGTCCAGCATTCTAATCGTAAAGAGCACAAACAGGCAATTCACAGAAGAAATCCGAAAGGCCATGAACTATGATAAGAAGTGTTCAGCATCACTAATAATCAGAAAAATATGAATGACCTCATACACTGTGGATGGAAATACAAATTGGAAAAGCCTTTTAGGGGAGTTAGTTGACTGTATCCATCAAAATTGGAAGTGAGCTATGTTTTTAAATGTATGTAGAAAGATTGTGACAGAAAAAAAAAGGAAACAACAAATATTCATCAATAGGGAATGAAATAAACAAGGATACAGCTATACTATTTTTTTAAGTATGCTGCTTTTAAAAGAATGAGATAAATCTGTATGTACTGACATAGATCTCCAAGACATACAGTTAAGTGAAAACAACAGGCAAATTGCAGAACAATAGGTGTATTATGTACTCATTTCTGTTATAGTTTAAAGGGTTTGTGTGGCTGTATATAGATATGTGTGTATAGAATGCATAGAGAAAATACTGGATGGATGTCAGTAACAGTGGTTACTGACTTCTGAGGAAGGAAGTGGGAGTGGAAGGGAATAAAGAGGGACTTTTCACTTAAAAAAAAAAAGAGACGTAATTCAGTGAGAAGAGCACACATCACTTCTGGGGTACTCCTGCCAAAGCACATAACCTGAATATAATCATGAGGAAACTATGAGACAAAAACAAATTAGGGAACATTCTACAATATACCTGACTCTTAAAAACACTTCAAAAATGTCAGTCATAAAAACAATAACTGAGGAATTGTTCCACACTCAAGGACAGTGAAAGAGACATGATACATAATAAATTCAATTCATGATCTGGGATTTTCTTTTGCCAGAAAGGATATTATTGGGACAATTAGCAAAATCCAAATAAATCTAGATTTGATGACAGTGCTGTATAGCTGTTTTTCTCCCGATCTTTATATTTGTATTACGGTTATGTAAGAGAATGTCCTTGTCTTTTTTAGGCTGCATAATCTGAAGTACTTGCAGTAAAAGGACATCATGTCTGACACTGATTCTCAAGTGGTTCAGAAAACAATTGTTTTGGGGGCAAAGGAAAGGGAGAGAGGAGAAGGATAACACAAATGTAGTAAAAAGTTAACATTTTGGGAATCTGGGTAAAAGGTATTCAAGAGTTCTTGGTACTAATTTTGCAATTTATATCTAACTCTGAAAGTATGCCAAAATATAAAACTAAAAGGAAAACTAAAAAGAATAAGGATTTGCCAGGTGGAGAAGGCAGGGGGAATCTTCTGGCAAAGGAACAAGATAAGCAAAGGAAATTGACAAGCATGAGTCTTGCATTAAGAAACAATCAGTGGCTCTGAGTGTTCAGAACATGGCATGGTGTGGGGAGAGCGGGAGGGGAGAGAGTAGGAATCATGAGCAACACAACCCACAAATGGACCCAGTTCCCTGCTACCTAATATCGGAAATGAACATTAAGCCTTCTTTATGCCCAGCCTCAAGCCCTGCAAAAAATAACTCGAGTTCTTATGGCTGCCCTGTCATTTCATTGACAATTTCTCTTCATCCAGTGACTATAGAATAAGAAACCCTAGGACAGTGGCTGAAAGGGACGTCTAGGAAAACTCCATCATTTTGCAGAAGGGAAAACGAAGACCCACAATGAAGGCAGGATTTGCAAGTTCCCGGCAAGTGTTAACACTGGCTTCCAGTTCACAGTCCATTACTCTTTCTGTTGTGCAAAATTCTGAAAGGTTGAGGCAGAAATAGAGACTGACAAGTGAAGTGAATGTTACCCTTTAAAGTTTGGATGTTTTTCATTTGCCACAAATACAGACTTAATGTCAGTACAGTTTTAAAATGTAATTATAGAAACTTGTTCACTTAAAGCCCATATGTTGCAGCTGGTAAGCAATATTCAATTCAAGCTCCTAGTCTGAGGCAGCAATCAAGGTGATTCTCGGGAATTCTCAATGACATTGGTACCCATCTGGATTTGTTGAAAAGTTTAACATCCTTTTTTATTATTCATGATTTTGCAGTTCTTCACATTGCAAGGTGATAGAGAGAGCACACAATTTTCATCCATGAAATCATTCTTGAAAATTTAGACATTCATATAGATGGCTTTTAATTTTTCTTAGAGACTGCTTTTCCTTATAAAATCATGAAATTTAAAAAATATACACCATAAATTAAACTATATAAGTGATAATATTCTCATTCTAATAAAATCCTAGGGATAAGGAGCTAGTATTTCAAGAACTGTATTCTCATTCGTTATTATTCCTAGTTGGAATTGTGTTTCTCAAGGCTTAGGTCTAAATGACTATATAACAAACATTGAGTAGCAAGACTTTTGAGATTCTAATTTATTTAAGAATCATTAGATTCCATACAAAAAATCTCAGAGCACGTCATCAGTAATGTGAGGTTACAGAGAAACACGTGACGAGTCTTTGGAGGGCCCTACCAGGAAGGGAGCAACATCACATCACGGTTTGAGGAGGTTTAGTGTGTTTTTAAGAGAGATGTGAGCATGTTTATGGCTGTGGGAAAGTAGAGAAGAGGTTGAAAAGGCAGGAAAGACTTGGGAATGATCAATCAAGTGACCTACCAAGGTAGACAGGAAGGGATTGGGATTGGCAGTTTCTCGAACTCTAATGTGCCCATGAATCACCTGGGGATCTTATTAAAATTCAGATTCTGACTCAGTAGGTCTGGGGTGGGGCCTGAGATTTTCCATTTCTAACAAGCTCTCAGGTGAACTTGATGCTGCTGGTCAGTGAACTACACTTCGGGTAGCAGAGGGGTAGAGTTGTGAATTGTGTGTTCATTTGCCTGTTTCCCTCCAGACCCTGAAGCAGAATCCTTCCATATAAACCCTATTGCCTAACACAGTACCTGTCATATAAAAGTTTGTTGAAAGCATTGAATATATGAAGATGTGCATTTGCCATTGTCTGTAACTATGGAAAAATGAGGAGGAACCCTAATAGTCAAATGACACAAGACTGGATAAGTAAATTTTAGCACAAGTGTACTTTGGAATATTCTTAAGTAATTTAATCGGTCTTTTGAAGTCCATATGATAATATGGGGAAATTCCTATGATAAAAACTTAGAAAGCATGTGAATTTTTACCTATATGATAGCCACTGTGTGAAATTATGCATTTGGGCAAGAACCAGAATGGAATAGAAAAAGCAAGTTTGATATGTTGGAGCAATAGGATCATAGATGAATTTTTACATTTAGATATCTGCCAATGTTATAAAAATTCAGGTGAAAAGTAACACTGTTACACATATGAAAGAAAAGAAATCAAACATGGATATTCTAACTGTAGCAAATCAAAACAGAGATGAGTAACTCCTACACGTGGTAGCTTAGATTGGGTTTGTATGTATGGTTTAAATATATATGTATATATTAATTTTTCTTGGTGCAGTCATTCTTTTATTCTGACTTGAAAGCTTCTTTCTTCTTTTGTCTCTTCTTTCCTTCCTTTCTTTTCTTTCCTTTCCTTTCCTTATGCCCCTCTCCCCTCCCTCTTTTTGAGACATCTCTCCCTTAAGGAATTCCCATTCCCAGTGATAGCTCATCAAAGGAGCACATGAATAGCTGACATTATGTAATGCTTTGACATTTGGCATTCCCAAGGCATTACCCCACCCCTGATGCAGAATAAGTTGTCAGAGCATGAAATTGGTATTTTTACATATTCTTAATGTACAGATGTCAGTCTGAAAACCATTCACTAGTATTATGATTACATTCTTTGTCTCATTTTCTTTCTATGCCAAGATCTGTTCTTGTGATTTCTTTTCTTTTGGGAGTTTCAAAGAGGGAAGACAAAACTTTAATAATCCAGCTTATTGATTCTGCCAAAAGGTAAAAGTAAACGTTTAAGTCTCATTTTTGGCAACGGTACTTCTGGCACAGGAGCAGAGATGTAACAAGAAGGACCAGATAGATGCAAAGGGGAAGTACAATCGGTGGCCCACTTGATGGTGCCAGATTCCTCAGTGTGTTGCAGTTTACAAGTTTGTTAGTCTGTGTTAATCACAGAAATGAATGGTCTAGGCTTGTGGAAGAAACAACATGTCTAAAAATAGGAAATACATAAAGTAAGAATGGAAGATATTTAGGGACAGTCCTGACCATCTTCCCTTATGTTCAGCAATGCCCCATAGGGTCCCTGACAATGGGCATCCAGTCTCTGTTAACACCTTCACTGATGGACATCTCACTGCCTCACAAAGCAACCCACTTCATACTTGGACAGCTGGCAAATGCTGTCTAACATACTTTCCCCCTTCTGGTAACAGTACCAGCTTCCTTGGATGAACTTCTACTTCTTCGTACTGTGTGGTTCTGACAGGACAGAGGGGTGGTGTGCTGCTCCGTGGCCTGTTTGCCCTCACATCCCACCTTGCCTTTCCCTTGCCCCTCTCTGTATTGCACAAGGGAGGGGCCTGACCCCATAGGCCCTCAGTCCCAGACTCCCATGTCAGCTGGGTTTTGGCAGGTCCAACCAGTGGGAGGCATTGGCAAGAGATTGGAGGGGGAGAAGTCAAAGTATTTGTCCCCCTGTATAGAGAGGGAAATGGTGTCAGATTCCTATACTGCAGCTGCGTTTCCTCCATGTCTTAGAGTCAGCTCCCACTGCACAGATCCACCATGATTCCAACTTCCACTGGATGATTCCTGCAGCACCACCGCCTCCCTTTATCCCTTCAATTTAGGATTAGCAGTGGCCTGGTAATACCTGAGAACAGTTGCTTCACTGTTCTCAGGAAGGCTCCTGAAGCCCTTCCATCACTTGTGTATAACCAGTAAACTCCCTCTGTTCAGAGTGGTTTATATTTCCTTTTGGATCCCATCTGATATGATTCCACTTGTGACCAGGCCTGACAATCATAGTGCCTACTTCCAGCCAAGTGATTGGCTCTGTTCTGGGCATGTGATGCAAGCTGGACCTATCAAAGTCCTACTCTAAGGCTGTATATATGCTTTTCAAAGAGGGTGACTGAGCTTGGGTAGGGTAGGATTGGAGTCTGCAGCTATGTCTACAACACCCATCTGCAGAGTGGGAGAATGAAGCTAGCACAAAGAAAGAACCAGCAAGGAATGGGGAGACATCCAATGACATCCTTCAAGTTCCTAAAGTCCCTGAAGCTCTATCCTGAACTACCCATTTACATGAATCAAAATAGTCTCTTTTTCCCTTAAGTTTCCTTGATTTGGGCTTCTGTCCCTTGTTTTCCTTGATTTGGGGCTCATAGCCCCAAAATAAGCCTGACTAACAGAGACAGACTTAGTTGGTAGAAAAATATTCCCTTCAGGAAGCCCAACTCTGCTTCTCCATAACCTCTCCATCATTAGCCTGGTTCTCAGCTCTGGGGAGCACAACATTCTTGGCCTCTTCCCATCTATGCAACTCTTCCGACCTCCAGCATGGATCCAGGCCACCCCATTCCCCGCCCTCCCCACCAAGGCCCTGCTACAACTCCTTCTCCCTTCCCAGTGTCTGATGTCTCTACTGGCTCCCACTGCTTCTCACAGGCAATCTTCAGACATGTTGCTGACTCATCCTTGCCTCTCTCCAAGATGTGCTGTTGGCAAAAGCCTCTGGCCCCAGGAACTGGTTAGAAGCTCTCTGACCCTCCCTGTCAAAGAGGGGCATTTGATGACTATTTTAGTGACCCTTCAGGTACTGAAGGCAGCCTTTGTGTTCTCCTCCCCTTCCTCCTCTCAGGACCTCAGACCCCTTTGTTATGATATGTCACAGAGAGGTCCACGGGGAGAGATGGAACTGACAGCTGAGCAGGGACCAGGCCACAAAGGGCCCTGAATGTCATGCTAAGGAATTTGCACCTTACTCTGATGGACCAGAGAACCATAGAAAAGTTTTAAACAGCGTCTTACTTTTCATCATTTTAAGCCCACATCCCTAGCTATGTCCTTTTTACAGCATCAGAGGAATAAATATTCTGGATTCTCTCTTCTCCTGTCCTCTCCTTTCTATCTGATGCCTCCCATTGGCTGAACCAAAAAGAAAGTAAAAAGTCAAGAAGGTCTGGTTGATGGAGTCTATAGAGGTCAGCCTGTGAGGGCACCAAACAAAGGGGAGAAGGATAGAGAGTGGGTCTGGAAGAGCATCTATTTCTCTTGAAAACATTCAGCACCCTTT